>NC_089796.1:32264502-32267538 GCF_040412425.1 Macrobrachium rosenbergii | reverse complement strand
GAAAGACAGACACATGTACACTTCTTTCATTATTCTGAGGACGTGGCACAGGCAAACCTAACCCAGGCACAAGGAAAAGAAGAAATAACAGGAAAGTTGAAGAGCGCTCAACCCAGAAGGAATGAATAAATAAAAATAGCGGATTACTCTCCCTGAAAGGACGCCCAAAGCCCCAAATCTGCGTCAAGTCATGATGCAGAGGCAATAACGCTCCCAGGTTTGAGGACGTTGGTTATATAAACAATACTGAGTATGGGCACCACACCAAAGAGTGGACTTGGGGTGACTCACTTTCAAAATGGTGAAGGTTCTTAATAAATTACGTAAATGCAATGACTAAAATTAGGGGATTGTGAAAATTGTCTCAACCACCTATGACAAGCGATGCTTCATCTCAATATTCTGCAAAATGTGACGCCACTTCAGTTATTCTGAAAAACAAAAATATCACCTGCCTTTCAATCTACAGTATGTATAAATGTTTCTCCCTCCCTTGAGTTTCTCAGCATGGCATCTTCCATAACCTCGTCCTCTGAAGTACATGACTTTCCAAGTTTTTTAAAACTTTTCCACCCTATTAATATCTGATTTTCTTTTGCATCTTCCCCTATTTCCTTGTTCCAAATGTGTATCGGGTTTCTCTGTAAGAAAAGCAAGAGTTCTCTCACTTTTCTACTTTTATCCCAGTATGTTTCCGATCCTCATTTGCTGTTTCTCCCGAGCCTTCCTTCACGTGTTACCCTCTATACACCTGTTCCAGTGACGGGTTTTTCCAGTCCCCATCCCCTCGAGATGCAAACATGCCTCAGGAGGGGACGTCGGAACCCGGAACCCCATTTATGATGTCCGCAATTATTTTTTTAAATAATGGTATGAAGACAGATTGGTTTTTGAAAAACCTCATTAGTTGAGTTTGTTAGCACTTCTCTCTCTCTCTCTCTCTCTCTCTCTCTCTCTCTCTATATATATATATATATATATATATATATATATATATATATATATATATATATATATATATATATATATATATATATATATATATATATATATATATATATATATATATATATATATATATATATATATATATATATATATATATACATATATGTGTGTGTGTGTAATTATGTACATGCACACACAAAATAATATATATATATATATATATATATATATATATATATATATATATATATATATATATATATATATATATATATATATATTAATAGCTATGTATGCCTCTATATTCGTATGTTTGTGGGTGCATGATCCCAGCAAGAATCCTAAGGTAATTCTGTAAACGAAGAACACTATTCAGTAGTCTTATTCCAAACGACTTTTAAGAACAAAACAGTTGACACAGATCTGTCCCTAGTTTCTAAGCTCTAATATACTGAGAAAAGAAAGCTAACTACATCTCCATGTCTAACACTGCAGTCAAGGAAAATTATGCACTTTTGGTGTCTACCATTTACTGTTGATCACCAGCCCAATACCAACGAGATCCATTATTGTCCAACGTCATTCACCAGAACATCAGCGACCAGCGTATATGCTCAAAAAATACCATTTCTCTAAAAAGGAACGCTGAGGAACAACCACGGAAATTAAAGCGTCACTTTCGACAATAAAGTGGATCTCCACTGAAAGTTTTATTTCCCGTAACGCTGAGTCTGAAGATGAAAAAGTAAACGACAATCACGAAGCATCGAACGACGATGTTGTAGATTTAGCTCGGTTAATCACACTCATATAGAAGAGGAGTCCATCGCTGGCAAGTATCATACTTAATACTAGGAGAGAGAGAGAGAGAGAGAGAGAGAGAGAGAGAGATATGAAACTAGAGGGAGACACGGAGAGCAAAACAGAAAGAAAGAAAACTGAGAGACCTGATTAAACCAAACATCTCAGACCCAAAACTTGAAAGGTCTTTTGGCTGAATCTTATTTCCATTTAAATCCAGCACGAACTTTGTTGAAACAGGTGAAACCCCATCAAACAGGAAAACGAAGCATTTAGAACAAAGTCAGAAATGTGATTCTGGTTAGAATTTCTTATTACCACTGAAATTTGAAATGTCTCCCACATGAAGGAAAATGAAATCATTTAATCAAACAAGCAACTAAGTTTTGTATGTTCAGACGCTGACTATCTTTACAATGACTTTGAGAAATTAAAACACAACGAATAAATACTAGGTTTGAAGCTAGAATAATATCTTACGTTTTATCTCAAAAAACAAATGGGTTTCTTTTACATCTTATCTTTTAGACTCAAAGAATACTTACATTTTATTTTTGAATTTAAATCTATCTTTCATTTCATCTCATAAACAAAAGTGTTCTTTACAAATATTATCTCTTAAAAAAGAGAATATTTTACATTTTCTCTCTCGAGGCAAAGGGATGAGCCAGGAGAGACCATTAGAGAAGCAAGGGATGTGTTTCATCAACCGGAAACCAATATTTTATGATAATACTAACATCTTTCCCAAGATACCTTCCTTTTTCCGTCAGATTATATATACATTGTTACAAGTGTGATCCGGGGGATGATAATAACATTGCAATCTTACCTGGCCTTGAGGCTAAAGGCTCGCTACTTGTAATTTACAAGAGGAAACAAGAAATGGATGGTCGCCAGTGAGACCCAGAGGAGTAAATTCTAAGGGTTTATTTACACATGAATACACCAAAATTAAGTACAATTAACCTACAAAGGGACTCACAATTCAATAATGAAGGATTACAGGGGAACACATAATTGATTATAGTCAAAATGACAAAGGAACTGTAGATCCGACTGTAAACGAGTTTTCAGGGGAATGGTATCCCAAATTAAGCACATTTATCTGTCGAGGGACAAATGAGCTTGAATGTAGAGAATTTGGCGAACAGGTAACAGGGTGCGAAGGCAAAGGAGATTGCACGCTTGAAATAGCGTCTCCTGAAAAATGCAAAGAGAGCTTTGTTGACTATTAAATTAACATGGAGGCCTAACAAGTAAATAAACAAACTCTAAGGCTGGAGG
>NC_089796.1:32187002-32254502 GCF_040412425.1 Macrobrachium rosenbergii | reverse complement strand
CAAACTTAGTCTTATTCAGACATATTAAAATTTGTTTCTCAAGAACACACTAAGACTTATTCAGACATTAAAATTTGTTCATCAAGAACCAGTTAAGTCTTATTCAGACACACTAAAATTCATTTATCAAGAACACACTAAGTCTTACTCAGACATATTAAAATTTGTTCATCATGAACAAACTTGGGTTTTTACAGACCCCTGAAATTTGAGTCTTTTCAGGAATATTGCTCTTCTAAAGGATCATGCCCATATAAGTGATATCTTAAGATGTCTACGACATCCAGAACCCAACAAAATGACGACTTCAGATTCTATATGTCCGCTGGAAAGGACATGGGACTGTCAGGACAAGCCCTGATGGAGTGGGTCCAAGGGAGAATAGACAATGCAAAGGCAGAGAGAGAGGCCGAAAGAAAGGCGAAGAAGGAGCAAGATAGGCTAGATAAACTTGCACAGGAAGAACAAGAAAGGAAGGAGAAGAAGGAAGAACAAGATAGGATGGATAGACTTGTAAGGGAAGAACAAGATAGGCTGGATAGACTTGCAAGGGAAGAACAAGAAATAAAGGAGAGACTTGAAAAGGAGGAAAAGCAGCGGGCCCATGAGCTTCAGATGGCCCAAATTGGTACTGCCAGCTCCTCTCCAGCCCCTGGTGCATCCGCCCTCACTCAGGCTCATACTTTTATGCCCAAGTGGACTGAGGCCGAGCCCAAGGTATGGCTCGATAGGGAAGAAAGGGTCCTTAGTGCCTACCCACTCGCTCCCAGCGAAGTCTCCCTACTCTTGGGGAAATTCCTCATAGGAAAGGATCTAATTGCTTTCAACACCCTCCCCGAGGCAGACAAGGGAAATAAGTGGAAGTGCGCCAGTCGATCCCAAAGGCATATGATATTACCCCCAAATGTTGGAGGCGACACTGGAGAGGCCAGATACAAGAAGCAGGACAGGCCTGGTCTGACTGGGTGTATTAATCAGGTAGGGCCCTCACTAAATGGCTAGAGTCTGTGGGAGTCTCCACTGCTGAGAACATTCCTCGAGCAGTTCAAGATTGAAATTTTTTATATTACGCCCCTTCAGCCTAGCCACCCATGTATGCGAAAAAGCACCCACGACTCTAGCGGAGTGCTGCCACATTGCTGACACATAGGACACCCATCACGCCCTTACAAGTTCATTGGGACATAAAATATGCCCTCCTCCTTTCAACTCCGGCACCCCTCCACCCAAGAATGGGCACTTGCAGAAACCTGTTGTGTGTGGGTTCTGCAAGAAAGCCAGGCATTCCACAGAGCAGTGCTGAAACAAACCCTCTCCCAGGAATCCACCAACTAACAAGCCTGTGCCCTCCAAAGGGGCAGTGCCATGAAGGGATTATAGCCAGAGCTACTACACGGCTTGCAAAGTTTATGGCCACTCTCCCACATGGGCAAAATGCCCCAATAATAAATCAAGTGCTCCCGTAATTACCTTGGCAGTGACAATTCCCAAGTCCTTAGACCCTCAAGCCGAGGGTCCCATATATATGGCACCTTCTCAAGGTAGCTACCCCACACGCCTGATCAAGGCATTTGATGACTCTGGAGCACAAATTTCCCTCATAAGGAAAGACAAAGTTCCCTATGGAGCTATCATTAACCAACATAAACTCATCACAATTGAGGGTATCAATCAATTTAAAATGATACTCCCTACTGTTTAATTGAGAGTCACAAGACCTCATACATCCAAAATTTGTAATCTTGCAGTAGCAAGCTATATTCCTGAGAGGTTATGACATCCTCCTGGGACAGGACTTCCAGTCCCCAATTAAGTTACAGCAATCCCTCAAATCATTCATTAGGCACGAGTAAGCCTCAAACTCCTACACTCATTACACTACCAGTGCCACCTGAGCACGATGTGCAGTGGCCCCTCCATCCTGATCGATCCCAGATCCTGACCTTGCCCCAGTGACAGTGCCAGGGCTGCAAATAGATCTCCCTCCAGGGGACACCAAACTCAATTCACAATCTCTGCCACTGCCACTTGAGTGCACTGAGCAGTGCCAAGCTCTGTCCATCCCAAATGACTAGCAAATTCCAAATCAAATAATAGTGGCTGACCCTGCCTTAGTGCCAGTGCCAGAGCACGCCCCCAATCTCCCTTCAAAATATCCTAATCAGGATCCCCCCTCGTCTCCTGGCCTGGCTCCGCTACCAGTGTTAGTAAGATGGATCCTTCCGACCACAGCGGAAGCTCAACTGAAGGTGTGGCCTCACAACCCTTGCCTGAGCTGGTCATGGTCACCTGCGAGCCTGTCACGCCCACCACGACCTCTTCCTCTCTTTCCCAATCCCCTGTGGACACGACCATGGGTAAGGATTCTGCTGTGTCTCAAATGGCCGATGAACTCATGGAACTGCGGCGACTAGGATAGAGCCTGCAATGAATGTCCCTGCTTCAGCTGCCAAATAAGATGACACAGGTGGCACTCCAATGCCCTCCTCAGATTAGGTTTGACCGATTCTCCTACCAAGGAGAACCATCAACCTAAAGAGATCTGCGGTAGAAATCACGGGTGTAGGTAACATCAGGTGGCTTAAAGAGATCTGATGAACTCTCCTGGTACCAGTGCAAATTTGGCACAGTGCCACCCTTTTATCCTAAGAGATCCGTGGCACCTCTGTCCAGAAGAGAGTGTCAGGTTCCCTCACCTATTTAATTTTTGTATACATCTGTAATTTATTCTTTTCCTTTAACATTTTTCCTTTCATTATTTTGTTCAACTAATCATATTATTTTATGCCTCATAAAGGCTTATATTTTACCTTGTTCCCATTTGCCAATATATGTGCTGTCATCAGATACTTGTGAGAAATTAATTGCAGTAAGCAATCAGCCTATGCACATTTGGTTTGAATTGTTCGCCTCATGTAAGTTTAAACAAATCGTTCCTTTTGAACAATTCACACAACTGGTGCCTTACAGACCTAATAATCACACTTATTTGTTTTTTAATTATTAAGTTTACTTTTATTCCATGTTGTTGTGGAACACATTACCATTGCTAGCCTATGTTTAGTATTCATGCCATTTGCACTACTTTAACTTTACCATTGCTCACTTTGTAACTCCTGCATTGACATCGGTACTAGCCCGTGTGCATGTTGCATGTTACCCTGTGTACTTTGAACAGCACCTCACAAACTTGTGGAGTAGCTGGTTTCATCTGTGTGCAAGTCCATAATGTTCTTTCGAACAACACCAAATGTCCTTCGGGACCCCATCAAGTCCTGTTCTTTGGAGCAACCAAATCCTGTTTTTCGGAACAACTTAACCTCATACTTGATCCCAAGGGACGAATCTGCACCTAGAGTGCCATCAACGCTCTTTTGAACACCCAATTCCATTCTTCATGAACAGCCTACATCCTTCGGGACACAAACCCGTTCTTTGTGAACAGCCTATGTCCTTTGGGACACAAAAACCAGTTCTTTGTGAACAACACTCCGTCCTTCAGGACCCACAAACCTGCTCTTCATGGACTAGCCAACGTCCTACGTAACCCATACCAATTCCAGTTCTTTTCAAACAAACCGTTGTACTATAAGTGCCACAACTCTGTTCTTTTGAACTACCCTCTATATTCAACAATGACCATTGTAGCGAGTAGTGAAACCTAGATCACCACAAAGTTGACATATTCTGCCTGACTTCCCCAACAAAACCACACACATAGAGTGCCATTTTCCCATCTGCTTAATTGCAACTGGGAACCAACCTTACTAATACCTACCATGAGTGCCACCTTCACTGGAAATCCCCACTACCCTGCCTCTGGTGAGATCACCATAGTCATCACCAAGCATCTGACCCATTGCCACAAGCGTTCTTTTAAACAAACCTACATCCCTCGGGACCAACAAATAGCTTTCCCTTCCTCTTTTCAATACCCTGCCTTGGCTATTCCCTCATTCTCGCAAACTGAGGACTCATCTTGGCCCTTCTTGTCTACTTTCTGCCTTGGTGACTCTACGGACTTGCACCATGTGGTTCAATCTTGGTTCTCACTTCACAGTGCCACATCTGCTCTATGAAGCAACCATCTTACCTAGTACCAGTGCCATTTGTTAGACATTCACCATTCATGTCATTTCCATCCAATTGCTGTACAGTTTAGTACTTAACAGTGTACCTTTTCGGTAACACCATGTCTACCTAAGCCAAAGACTACCAAACCTTCCTAGAGATGCGTTGAACTGGGCCGATGCCCAGGTAGCTAAAGCTCGACAGGCAAGAGAACATGAGAAAAGGGAGAAAAAAACAAAGGAGGAGAAGGATAAAAAGGAGAGAGAAGCAAAGGAAGAGAAAGAGAAAAGGGAGAGAGAAACAAAGAAAGACAATGAGAAACAGGAGAAAGAAGCAAGGGAGGAGAAGCAATGCCAAAGAGTTAGCCCTTGGGCGGACTCGTCATGAGAAGGCCATGGCAGTCGCCTTACATAGACCCAAGAACCCTACTCCAGCTACCCCTCAGTCCAAGCTAACCAGCATGAACACACTCATTCAGAAGTGGCCAGACAATGAACCTGGCACATGGATGGATCATATAGAGAAGGCCTTTAAAATTTTTCACCCACTGCAACGAAGATAGCCTTACTTCTAAACAAACATATGGGTGGCAAGGGTTTAGACGCACTCTGTGCCTGACAACCACAGAGCAAGGAGACCTTGCAACAATCAGGAGGGCTGTCAACAAAGCATATGAAATCATACCTGAACGTTGGAGACAATTTTGGCATAGCTTACCCAAAGAAGTACATCAATCCTGGATGGATTTGGTCTACCACAAGAATAGACACTACTACTGTTGGTTGCAATCCCTGTGTCAATATGTTTGAGGAACTCTCTGAGCACATGTCAGCAGAAGACTTCTTTTATTACGTTCCAAGAGCACTAGCCACATACATATATGAGAAACACCACACAACCGTCGCTGAATATTGTCAGTTAGCCGATGACTGGGAAACTCATCACCAACATCACAGTAGTCTAGCCAAGAAACTCATGCCTTCCAATCATACCTCATCACAAGCCCAACTTAAGAATGGGCTCTCATCTAAAATGACTGTTTGCACTTATTTGCAAAAAGAAAGGGCACTTGGAATTCCAGTGCCACGTTAAAGGAGGAGCCACTGCAAAGCAATCCCCTGCTCAAACCAAGCAAGCTCCTAGCAAATATTTTAAGATCTTTTTTGTGACATGTAAGGTCTATGAGAACTCCGCCCTCTGGAAGCATTGCCCTAGGAACACAGCTACTCCTGCCATTGCTCTGGCGGTCATCAATTCACCTCTTGGCCCTCCAGCCAAAGGTCCCATATTTATGGCAGCCCCTGAAGGGCACTACCACGCACACCGGGTCCAACCATTCGAGGATACTGGAGCACAAATCTCCCTTATACGGGAAGATGAAGTCCCTTATGGGGCCAAAATATCAAATCACAAGCTTACCGCTCTAAAGAGCATCAACCTTATGCAGATAATACTATCAACAGCTTATCTACACCAATTGCCAAACATATTCCTAGACCTTCTGGAACAGGACTCCCTGTCTTCATCAAATTCAAGACAACTAAGAGGTTCTGACCTCTCACAATCTTCAACAGGCACAGTTAATCTACACAGACCTGCCTCAAAAACACTGTCAGTGCTGCCTGAGTGCCCTAAGCAGTGCCACACTTCTCCCATCTCAGTAGTGGAGCCCTTACCAAGACTAATCCCTGTGTTTGGCCCCACCTTAGTGCCAGTGCCAGAGCAGACCCGTGTCTGAGTTGGTCATCGTAACCTGAGAGCCTCCCATGCCCACGATACTTCTTCCTTTCTCTCTCAGTCCTAGGAAGATAATGTCCTGATGGAAAATTCATCCTTGGCTTAGCTTGTCGCAAATCGAAAGGAACTAAGCAGGCAGATGGTAAAAATTATTGGCACTATCCATGCTTCAGCTGTCGCAGCAGCAGCAGCAGCAGTAAATGGCATGTCAGTGCCTACCTCAGATTCGGCTTCACTGACTCCTCCTGCAAAAAAGAACCATCAACCTAAAAGAGGGCAGAAGAAGAAAAGTCAGAGACATAGAACCTCCAGGTAGCCTAAGTGAGCCACTGAGTTCTCCTGGCACTCGTGCCAATCTGGCACTGTGCCCCACTTTATCCGAGTAACTTGGCACCTAATCCACAGCAGGATGTTAAGGCACTCCCCTTTCCTCTCACACTTTGTCACTTGTAACTTATTTTCCCTTTGTAATTTTGAAACTATATAATGTTTTGCTCCCATAGCTAACAACTGTTCCTCATTTAATCACAAATTAATACTTTTATAACTTGTTTCCTAACCTAAAGTTAAAGTTTACGTGTTATAAAAGTAACATTGTAAACAAGATGTACGGTACTTGTATCACTCATAATGAAAATCAGCGCAGTAGAGTAAATTTCATATACTAGCTTGCAATTTCTAAAACTTAGGACAGAAGTCTTATTGCAATTCAATGCACTTTTATTTTGGGACTTGAGGTCGAGAGAGACATTCGGTTTTAAATCATTGAGCCTTTGAAGACATTCATGCTTGAAAAAGCTGTAAAATGTCTTTTAGTAGGGGGACCTGTAATGTGCATTCATTTATTATGGATGCATGCAGAAGCACAATGAATTAAAATTAAAGTAAACATGGTATTTTTAACTGGTCACGAAGGTGACCTTTGAAAAGAATGTAGCAGCTTTTCGAGAGATCATATGACAGAACACAGCATGTAGTAAAATGCTTGAGTGTCGTTCGCATACAAAGAAGTCAATGTTTGCAGAAAACTCTTGTTGGCAAAACCCGTGGAGTAGAAATACGATTTCAGTTTAGAACATTCTAGAAGGTGATCCAGTTATAGGTCCGGATTTGAATAGCATATTGCTGCATTTTCTTCTCCTCATTAAGTGTGTAGGTACATTTGTCCAAGTACCTCGTGACGCCTTGTTTTACAGAAGGCGTGTCTTATCCTACCTTGAACTCGAGCAATGTCCCGGGAGTGTGTTCATATGTGCGTTGCAAAACCCATATAATGGGAGTGCTTCATAGAATGAGTGGGCAATACGATCTGTTCTGAGTATCGTTAATATGTGAACTGTGTTAAAGGGAAGCACACAGATGGAGTCTGTGTTCCAGAGGACTTTCGTGAAGTGAGTACTACTCATAAAACATTTTGGATATTCCTTACAGACTCTGAAGTAAGACTTTATCCCTGTTGAGGTGAAATCTTGTGTTTCTGCATTTTTTACATTTTCTGGTTTTTAATATAACGCTTGTCTCTTTACAGGTATTCCTTCCTTCCTTCCTTCCTTCTTTCTTTTCTCCATGTTCTCGAAATGACCTTTATAATGTATTGAGTGACCTTTTATGATTTGGATGACAGAGGAGTTATTTCTGTGATTCCTTAAATAATTTGGTGTCTATGTTTTGGACCTTATTCAGAAGATTTCATAATTATATTGAATCATCCGATACCATTCTTTCATAGCTTATCTGAAGTTATTTTCGTTAATTTTTGTCAATAAAGTTTTAGTTTTGTAACCTAGTATCTCATTCCAGTAGACCTTAGAATTTAGTTAGGGGACAATGAATATCTTCTGATGTGAAGATGACAGATCAGCTGATACCACAAGTCGGCTCTTGCTACCATACATATCTCGGGAAAAGGAGATACCAACCTCTGTTCTTAAAACAGAGACTTAAATAAAATATAGACCTCGAAAATCGGACCTATAACATATTGAAGTCCAAGCAAAGACTGGTTCAATCAGGACCACACAAGTGGGAAAAAAAACAGGAGTTGTAAAGCCTCTCCCTACCAATTAGCAATTTGCTATGGTATTCGCCCTTGCACTAGTAACTCCACCTCTCTACCCTTAATGTCTCTCCATTATATGTTCTATTATCCACCTGTGTGCTGTCATTCTATTTCCATATTTCAGCCACACCTGCGATCCAGCCCGTCAACAGACATGAGAGAAGCCGGCAAATCTAACTGTAATCGCATACCTAGAACCAAGACTGAGAAGGCTGGAAGAGGACAGCATATAAGGAGAAGTCAAGGGTTATGGAAGGCAGCTTGCAGCAGACTATAGCCCAGGCAGAATCCTTGTCGGTTGGTCCTCCGACCTCCCTCCCTCTCTCCCACAAGTTACTTTTGCTGTGTCTTTGGATTCGATCCACCACTGATCTCTTGTATTTAAATCAAAAGTCTGGCCTTAACATCAAGACGTATTGGCCCCAGGACAAAGGTAGAGTTAGAATTGGAATTGTTCTATGCATATTTCTTTTACTATTTATCACTGCCCTCTCATGTTCACTCCCTTGCAATCTCCTTAGGACCCTATGCAAAGTGGTTTAGTTTTACTTGTGTAATGTAAAACATACTGTAAATGTTTATCTAGTTTGCATTTTATTGTTCTTTGAATGATATTCCCTCTGAGCCTTCAGCATTCCCAAACTGAACCGGTTATTTGTTATTGCAATCAAGTGATAGTGCGGTTCTGTATTGCAGAATAGGTGATCGTGCGCTGTGTGCTGGCCTGTTTCCACGGTGCCTTTCATTCATCATCCGGCTTTGAGGAGATTCTATCAAAATTTGACATTTGGATATATATTTACTTACTTTTATCCACACTGCAAGGTCCTGTTTAATCTTAATTTATGTTTAGAGGTTCTTAGATCATATTTGATATGCTAGTGGCACTATTTGGTTTTGTGAATTAACGTATGTACAGTGCCATGGAGCTGGTGGTTAAAACTCCTGTGTATATTCCATCTGATTTGTACAGTTATAATCTGTTAAGTGAAACCTTGAATTTCCCTTAACTTCCACTAAATTTACTTTTGAATTGACTCTGTTAATATGTTTTACACATATGTATTCAAAAAAAGTTGCAAGCTTTCAAGGAGTAACAGTCCTCATTGTTTACCCTTTGATTACTGCTGGATCGCTTACGACACAATTCTTAAAACGACCGTCAATCCGGGAGTATCGTACGATATCGTTGCGTTGACCGCCGGCAGATCGAGAGAAGAGCTAGTGAGAGCGGTTGCCAGTTATTTCCAGCCAAGAGATTTCGTATTTGACGGCAGTGGTAGTGGTATTATGTCAAGATGTAATATGAATGAAAATTCAAAGAAAGTAGATTGTTTTTTCTTATTTTTCAGTAACGAGTTTATGGGACTGATTGTTGAAGAGAAGAGCAGTTATCAAAGAATCCTTGTTGGTACGCCTGGAGACGCAGTGCCAAAATATTTGCGAAAGTTTGCTCAGATTACTGTGGAAAAAATGATACAGTTCCAATGCAATTATGATCATGTCACATATAATCAAAGATTACAGTGTAGGACTATGTGTCGCTCCACGTTTCTGACAATACCACGCACATGTAAATTACCGAAATTCTGTCTTGATCACATTATTATATTCATATTTTAAAAATATCGAAATCCATAACCATTCCTTATTCAGATATTGTTTTTTATTCAACGTATGCCATAGAAAGCTTCTTACAATGATACTGTCTCGTGTATTTATATATTTTCTGAATTTGTTTTCTTTTTTTATCCTCAACAAAAAGACTTCAGTTAAAGTAAAAGTTGAAATTCATCTGTATTATTATTTTATTTATCATACAGAGAGAGAGAGAGAGAGAGAGAGAGAGAGAGAGAGAGAGAGAGAGAGAGAGAGAGAGAACTGTTTTGTGTTTAATGTTCCTTTTCTTTCCACTGAATACGGGATATCATAAGAAACAACATTTGTCGCATGCAATGTAAATCTAATAAATAAAGGTATTGATGATTTATGAGATTATAGAAGAATACTTACAATAATATAACAACAATTACCATGGGGATCAATGAGCGTAGAAAAGGTGAAGGAAAAGAAAAATGATCTACAAAACCTCACAACTTCTTCCCATACTGGTTCAAGAACAATTACACAGATTTCGATAATGGATATATATATATATATATATATATATATATATATATATATATATATATATATATATATATATATATATATATATATATATATATGTGTGTGTGTGTGTGTGTGTGTGTGTGTGTGTGTGTGTGTATGTATATATATATATATATATATATATATATATATATATATATATATATATATATATATATATATATATATATATATATATATATATATATATATATATATATATATATATATATATATATATATATATATATATATATATATATATATATATATATATATATATATATATATATATATATATATATATATATATATATATATATATATATATATATATATATATATATATATATATATATATATATATATATATATATATATATATATATATATATATATATATATATATATATATATATATATATATATATATATATATATATATATATATATATATATATATATATATATATATATATTTATATATATATACATATATATCTATCTATATACATATATATATATATATATATATATATATATATATATATATATGTGTGTGTGTGTGTGTGTGTGTGTGTGTGTGTGTGTGTGTGTATGTATACATATATACTCCTAACAGAAAGTTATTGCATCTGAAGGCTTTAGAATATAAAAAGCAGGACAAGAAAAGGTAGGCTAATCCTTTGCCTTCTTTCACATAGCAGAGTTCTCTCATGAGACAATATTTCCGGAAACCGTTAACTGTAAATCCTTTAAAAAGAGCAATGAAATTTTTGATAGCAAAAATTTCTTTTTTCTTATGTAGTTTCTTTGAATTTCGGTGTACAGATACAAAGGAATTCGGAAATGATTATGGTGGTACTTCGAGGGTTTCAACTGCTGATAAAAGTTAATGAAGAGATATCTTATAGGAAATAAGAGAGAGAGAGAGAGAGAGAGAGAGAGAGAGAGAGAGAGAGAGAGAGAGAGAGAGAGAGAGAAATTATCATATTATACATATTACATGTATGTATGCAAGAGTGCACAAATAGCACTTCTCATGGACTTAGCTTTTAATCGTTCACGTTCATTCATTTACATTTCTATTTCCCGAAAATTCATTCTTCACTTAGAATCCTTTTCGATGATCCAATCTCTTTTAAACTTGCCTTAAGCTGTTAATGCTAATTTCTTTAATACTATAAGGCAAATGATTTTCTTATAGCTCAAGCCCTTTTTTCATTAACGATAATAATGTCGTATCTGCATTTCCTGGGTAGGAATTTATGTTCGTCTGCTTCTCCATTACACAAATTTGAAATGAACGTATTTTTTGGTATAAAATAAATATATATTTCATCTCAAATCCAGGACACCTCTTCAAAGGTATCACCAGACACATAAAATGCGGCTTCTGACCTTTCATGTCAGTTCCCCTTTTGATGTCAGTTTTACTCACATCAACATCCACAAGAATTTAGGAGCCTCTAATGCAAGGATTTATTCTCCAGCTCTTCTTGAGGCATGTTCTCACTCGGTTAATGCCAAAGTAATTTTTATACCCACGCCGTTAGTGCAATTTGCAGCAGAAGTTTTGCGTGATCTGATGCTGGCGGAAATAGGTAACAAAGCAGCCGAACTCAGTGAGTTATGGGCATGTGTATAAAGCACTTAATCATCACAGAAATCCCAAAGAAGGCTCTGAAAAACGTTCTGAAAACTAAGTTTCTTCTGTTGACGTTTCTGACGGTTGGGGACGGGAGCAGAGTCTGTGGGAGAGAGAGGACTGACTTTGTCTCTGTTAAGAATAGTTTGGATGATATAAGCCTAAACTGAAATACAGAAGTAAAATGACCTGGTATAGTATCTGTGTTCAACAGACAAATAAAAAACGTTTACTTGTGTATAAAAACAAATAAATAGCATTAAAAGAGTAAGATTAGTGGAATGGGTTATGCAAGTAGCAAAAATGTAACAAGATACAAAATATGACTTTGTGATGAAATTGAAAAATTTTTCTCTCTCTCTCCTACTCACTAGTGCGGAGTATTTCAGATCATAACCTAATTTCAGAAAGGAAAGAGGACTGACTGTCTGAGATCAAATCAAACACAGTAAAGAACCTCAATTACTGTAAGCATCTAAGGCGAAAGGGATTTCAGTATCTTTCAAGTTCAGTATGAATATCTTCATTTTCTTTAACTGCCAAGCTTCAGAATTCTCTCTCATATTTTTCCTTTCCTTAATCTTTGAATCATCAGGTATCCAGTTCCACTCTTTTCCCTTCCCCTTTATTTAGGCCTGGGTCAGGTTGCCTGTACCATAGGTTGCCTATTTTATAAGTTTCCTGTTCTACAGGTTGTCGTTTCTCTGAGTCATATGTTCCAAAGGTTACTTGTGGTATAGGTATCCTGTGCCATAATTGTCTATTCTATACTTACCCTAATGTTCTAGATCTTCCATTCTCTTCTCTCAACCGCTCATATGTAAAGGTGTGTTGAGATGGACTGGCCATATAAAGAAAACGGGTGTTGAATCAGAATTTATGGAAAAGTCAAGATAAAGTAGGATTGAGGAAGTTACATCTGTACGAATTTTCATCTTTAATATAGGACTCAAATTAACTGAATTTAGCAAATACCAGAGAGTAAGAGGATGACGAGAGTCAAACAGACAGGGTTAACAATTTCCATTGCCTTTAGCGAAAAAAGAAAGCAAGAGAGAGAGAGAGAGAGAGAGAGAGAGAGAGAGAGAGAGAGAGAGAGAGAGAGAGAGAGAGAGGGAGCGAGTTCGAATGGAGATACTTTACAGAGTCTAATTACCAAGTGTGTCGCTCATTCAAAGGAGCAGTGAAATTTCCTCCAGGTGCCTAATGAACCTTTGCAAGAATGACAGTAATTTTTGTTTATCTTTTATTACAAAAAATACATTATATGTACATTATATACATTGTAAACATATTAAAGTAATCTCTTACATTAAAAAGTATTTATTACATTAAGTCATTTACGTCTAAATTAATAAACTTTTCACCAAAAAAACTCCTTACATTTTTTTATTCCAAAACTTTCAATAACAATATACTTCTGTCCCATTATTTTACCAACTATCTTTGCCTTCACTACATCATACTTGTTAACCATAATTCAATAATATAAGCAGTTATAAAGATAATTGCTGCATTCTTTTCCTTGTTTTTAGCACATTGGAAATCATAATGCAATATTTTTAACATCTGAGGGCAACTAATACCGCATATTTTTCTCAAAACTTTTTTTAACCAAACAATAATCTTGTTATTCCTTTTACAAAAATATATTGTATGAATAATAGTGCCTTCCAAATTACATAAACTGCAATTACTACTAGTTATAATGCCCAACTGATACAATCTTTTCTTTGAAGGCAACGCTTCATGTATATATCTGTATATCATATTTCTATCATGAGGATTAATAAATTTGGAATTAATATTCTTCCATATCGAATTCCATTGAAAACAAGGGTATTTCTCGACAACTGTTACAACATTATTTTCCTTTGTAAGTTTCTTATACATAATCTTATTTGTTATGTACGGAAAGTTATTGCAATGAAGCAACATTCTTATATCTCTAATCACATTTCTATAGTAAGAGGTTCCTTCAAACGATACCAACATATTCATGGACTGCTTAGGAATAATACCATTTATACACATATACATGTAATAGTAAACAAATATATATAAAAGGATTCATTAAGATAAACTTTCAAAAATGAAGACACCAACATAACCTGAGATTTACACCAAACATCAATTAAGCCAATTCCCCCATTCTCTGCATCAAGGTATAAGGTGTCCTGTTTTATTGGTTGATAACCTTTATTCCACATATATCCAAAAATCATTTTCTTAACCTCAACATGAAACTCCTTCGTCTTTGGATAAATATGGGAAAAATACCATTTTTTTTAACAAATAAGTGAATTCATTAGCATACTCTTCTGCTTTAGAGTAAGATATCTATTATACATCACTTTAATTTTATTTTCAATTTTATTCTTAATTATATCCCAATTAACTGTGAGACAAGCTAGATAATCATTACAAAAACAAATACCCAAAATTTTGATTTTGTTAGGCACAGCCGCGAGCCAAGGTAGATCCCAGTCCACCTTATTGGACCATTGCCCCATTCCACAAATGGTCGTTTTCTCTTTGTTCAACTTCGCTCCACATGCTATCTCAAAATCCAATATTACTTCCTCAATTTTCCTTAACGCTAACTCGTTCTCAACAAAGATATTTGAATCATCTGCATAACCAGCCATTGCTAATTTTTCTCCGTTAGGAATACTGAGTGCATAGGGGTGTATCTGAGATTTTATCATTCTGTAGAAAGGCTCTAAGTATATCGCATATAATACCATTGAAAGAGGACATCCCTGCCTCACAGATCTTTTGACAACATAAGGTTTTGTCATCATGCCATTTACTTCAATACAACTTGAAATATTATTATACAATTCAATCACCCATGAAATGACTTTATCATCAATGCCAAAGGATTTCATTATTTTTGCAACAAAATTAATTTTTACCTTATCAAAGGCACGAAACCAATCAAGGGATAAAATTGCCCCCTTGGTCAAGGACTCGTTTACATAATATACTACATCCCTTATCAAAGTACTGCATTCAATGATACTCCTCCCAGGTATACAAAATTGCTCCTTAGAAATTATTTTGTCAAGAAATATAGACAATCTTTTACAAATAAATTTTGTCAATATTTTATAGTCCACATTTAACATACTTATGGGCCTCCAGTTTTTAATCAAATTCAGATCACCTGTCTTAGGAACTAATTTTATCATTCCTTCTCCTTGAGTCCTAGTTAAACAAAATGTTGTTAAATAGAAACAGATCACCTCAAGAACATCTTTACCAATTATATACCAACATTTTTTATAAAACTCTGCGGGAATCCCATCCATCCCAGGTGTTTTATTATTTCTCAAACCTTTAATTATACTTTCAATTTCTTTAGCAGTTGGATTTTTCAAAATTTCTTCATTTTCATCCTTAGATATTGATTTTGGTAAAATATCAAGAAATTTTTGCTCACATACTGGGTCAAACTCAGGCTCTGATGACATTATAATTTCATAATAAGAATGTACGTATGATAATATTGAATCAGTACTAGTAATCACTTCTCCACCTTTCCATTTCCCTATCGGTTCAGCAACCATTTTATTCATAACGATTTTCTGTGCATTTACCTTCTGCTTACTCAATAAATAATGGGAAAGTTTCTCCCCTTCAGCTTGTTCCTGGATTCTACTTCTTATCTTGACACCATCACTAATCTCATTTTTCAATTTACTTATCATAGTTTTCAATTTCTCTATATCATCATAATTAAACACTGTAACAATGCTTGCTTTTTCCAAGGCCCTTTTTAAACAATTTTCATAGTAGTTTAATAAACCAAATCTACGCTTATTTTTTTCTTTCCAAAATTTTATGAAAAATTACTTTATTTTCTTTTTTGCATCTTCTCACCAGTCACCTACGTTAGAATACAAAGCTTTTCTGTATTTTACCTTTGACCAAAAATCCTCAAAACATTCTACAATTTCTTTATCCTCAAAGAGAGAGACATTCATTTTCCATACCCCTTTCCATACTTTTAGATTTGCATTTACATTTACGTCAAATGACGCACAACCAATGTGGTCACTGAAAGTAACAGGAATTGTGTTCACCTCAACAATATGATTAAAAAGCTTATCGATATAGATCCTATCGAGTCTAGCACCGTAATTTTCTTTTACATACAGTAGGTATAAGGGGGAATTACATTTTCACTACAATAAATATCTTTCAGCTTTAAGGACTGCGTCAGACTTCTAAGTTTGGGTGACAAAATATACGAATTATTTTTTGAACAATCCTTAGCGCTAATTATGCAATTAAAATCACCAGCCAATACTATATTGTCAGAATTTCCCCTCAAATAATAACAAATATTGTGTCCGAAAAAGTTTTCTCTTTCCTATTTTTTTACAGAACCAGAAGGAGCATAAACATTTACAAAATGTACTACATCGTGATATAAATTTAGTCGTAATGAAATCAACTTTCCTTCAGCATCTTTCTCTTCGCTTATGACATAATAAGAAATTTTTTTTATTTATTAGAATACCTGTCCCCCCTTTAAGTAATACAGAAGTATTAAGATAAATATCAAAATACTTTGTCAGACTATCAAGAATATCAATATTTTTGACATTATGCTCTTGAAATAAAAGAACATAGATATTATGGTGAAACATAAAACCTTTCAATAAATCTTGTTTTTTACTACAATTTAGCCCTTTAACATTTAGCGAAGCAATCCTTAGCTTCATAGTTGATGAGCTTTTTTAACTCTTTTTCTTTAAACTTCTTTTACGGGCCTAACTTTCCTTTTCGAACCCTTCCTACTCCCTTCACAAGGAGTAAAGTCATCATCTGACGGACTCTCACTCTCCTTAGCTACATCCATTTCATCAACCCAACTAACACTTGCCTTAACGTTCTCAACGTGTGGTGATATAGCAGCACTATAAGCATTTTATATCAGGTTTTTTTGTAGCTTCTATATCAGAGAAATGACTATAGTTATCATTCAGATTGACTGTAATATCAGTTGGACATTTAGAAACATTGCATTCTATGAACGCTTCACTTTCGCTTGTATTACCATCACATAATTTATTATATCTACATCATGCCATTTATCATCAATAACTGTATCATTACCTTCATATTTCCTATTACAATTAACATCAGTCACCTTGGGTACCCTAATACATTTTGTATCATTCTTGTTCACTAAGCTATTACTACTGACATCATCATTACCTTTATTTTCGTTCATTAAACCATTATCGAGATTTGTAATGCCAACTGGTGAACATGAATTCGAAACAATACTAGTTTTGTTAACAATTACTTCATTAACTTCAACCTGCCTTGTTATTCCGTGAGCAACAGTTTCAGTAGCCTTGTCATCGCTATCAGCGATTTTTCCTATCGCCTCGCACATTAAACTTTCAACATACTTCTCATCCTTACTAATTCCATCCTCCACACCCATCGTGTCCTTCAAATCAATTAGATTTTCCCGATGCACGTCAACTACTGCCGATTGCACCTACAAACCATCCATATCGGCTGTGTTCTCTACGACTATTCCATGGTCTTGAGTTTTTAATTGCTCATCTTCATCCTTTTCTAAGGGTTTATTTTTACTTGTCAATTTCCCCAACTCGGGGAATTCCGTACTACAATAGTTAAGCCATGCCACCATCTCATCATTGTTACATTCAGTTAACAAGTGGCTAGTACTACCACACTTTTTACATGTTCGAGGTTGTCCATGATAAATTACATTATACGAATATCCCTTAATAGATATATAGGAAGGAATATTCTTCTTCAATTCAATGAAAATTGTTCTATCTCCACTGAGGGCAAAACTATAATGTCCAAATCCAATTTTATTTTCTCTTATGTGTTTGACCTTACCGTAGTTAGAAAATATATTTTTCCAACAACGAAGATGGCATCTCAAAGGGAACACTGCGTATCTTGAACCTTAGAAACAACGTTTATCTGAACTTCACCTCCGCTGTACTTGATTACTTTATCGTCATACTCTTTCATGAGCGAACTAAAAAAGCTTTCAGACTTTACCCTGAATATGCATTTGGCCTTTCCTTGCGTACAAATTCCATACACTTCATCATCTGGGATCCTCATTTTATCTCGACATATTTCAGGCAATACATTTGCACTATACAATTTGCCATTTAGAAACGAAATGGAAAATGTATTTATTTTCCTTGATAGCGAAGCCATCTCGAACAACCAACCAGGGACTCGAATAGCCCCTGGCGGGCAAAGCTGTAATCCTCAAGATGATTTATTTATTGTCCAGTTTTACTATTTTCTTTCCGTTTTTTATCAGTTATAGTTTCTGGCATACTCTACCATTGCTTAACTAAATCCTCACATTGTCTGATAGTTGCACAGTTGCAAGGAACACATGAAAAACTGTAAAAACAGCGGAGCTCACTTAGAGAGTACCTTCAACACCCTTGCCAAACCTCTTCCAATGACAGTAATTAGTCAAATTAATTCAGTGGAAGGACGAAGCATTAGCAAATCAAATTTTTATGATCTCTTGAAACCCTTCGTTCATTTTTTTATATAATGGTTTGCTAAATTTTCGTTGATCACCCAACTGCGCATAAGTACCAAGGAAGAATACAGTGGAGAATAAAAATCCACGTAATCATGAAAGAAAATCGTTTTCTTTATTTGCCTCTGTTTAATCGAAAGTTGATTTACTGTTTACTGATCTTCTCCTTTCTCTGCAACCAGGGTTTGGACACTCACTCTGCTTCATTTTTTTTCCTGTATTTGTAGAATTCCTCTATTCACAGCCAGATCTTTCACCTCCTTCAGATTAAATTCGACCCCATCAATTCTTTTCTTATTGTTTTCTGTTCTGGGTTGGGTGAGATAAAGGTGCTAGGCTGACCATCCTAATCATCTCTATACAATAGAAATATACTGCAATTACAACAGGTTTATAAGTTGAAACTGTGCCAACGAATGATGTGTAATTAGGAAATAATGTGAAATATGGAAAATATTTTAGAAAGCAATATTATGACCGAAAGGGTAAACTATTGTCTTTAGCTAATGAATAAAATAAGAAAAATAAAAGGAAAACTCAATTAAACTGTGATCATAATCTTGAATAATTCCGATTAACTTATTCAGGAAGAGAAAAAACTTATTGAAATAATTGATACGTTACTTGAAGTAACATTCTTCAAGTGCTGATTTTGTTTCAAGATACTTCGACCATCCCAAATGTTGTTATTGATGTGAACTTACCGCACGGACAAAATACTGAAGCTATGTTCTTTTAAAGGACTCTTTATCACGTATCGAAGTGCCTAACTGTTTCATATACTGTAGTTTACTGGGACCGCATCATAAAATACTTTCTTATTTTCAGTTATTTCGATCATTATTTTCGAAGCAAATGGGAGCTAGTATTTGGTTTTTAATTGGTACTTTTCGAGTTTTGTACATAATGGGCTCACTTTATCACACGCAAATCACAGAGAAATATAACTCACGTTAAAAAATAATTATACAGAAAGCAATAACGAAAATAATTTCCTACGAGAAATATCTCACTTTCGGATGTTTTTATCGAATGTCAAAATACATTGAAATAAATAAAAATTAGAATAATTGACCCATTTTCCAGTGAGACTTGCTGGAGACTGATTAACCCTCCAGTTCCAGATGTGTGGGTACAATGAGGCTTCCAATTCGTGGGGATGAAGAGACTTTTTTCGGGATATGAAGGAACAGCGATCCTTCCCAGAATGTTGGGTACACGCAACTCTCTCTCGCAGATGAAGGAATACTGACCCCTTCCATAAGATAGTTTAGAGAAGCTTGGAAAATCCCAAGAAGGGATATGGTTATTCTACCATATTTCTTCATGGATATGGTAGAATAACAACACTTTCCGGGTTATAGGTTATAGTGACTCCTTCGAGGATGAGGGTAAAAGTTAAGTTTTTCACGTGGTGGGGTACAGCAACTCCCCACATGATATTGCGTTATAGTGACCCTGTCCAAGGTGGGATATATTGTGAAGCCTTCCAGGATATGGTGGTATAGTGATCCTTTCCAGAATGTGGTGCAAATGAATACTTCCAGGATGTGTTGTACAGAGACCTATTTTAGGTCTGGTATACAACGTATCCTCCAGGATATGGTGGCAGATTAGCCTTTTATAGGATGTGGAGTATGCAGAGTCCTTCCAGGATATGGCAGACCATTCAGGTTTGGGAGCATAGAGACTTCTCACAAGATATGGCAGTACAGGACCCTGTTCAAGATGTGATGGAAAATGACTCCTTCTAGGATATGGAGGACAAGACAGGATGTGGATCATAGTAACCAGTTACTAATTAGGGAGGAATAGTGATCTGTTCCGGTATGTGGGTATGGTGATTCCTTCCAGGATATGAAGGCACTAAGACCCATTCAAAATATGAAGGAACTGAGAACCTTCGCAGATATATAAGCACAGTGACCATTTCTCCCAGGATATGAAAGCATTGAGACCACTTAGATATACGGCAGCGCAACTATTGTTTCCAAGCTATGAGAAAATTGTGGTCCTTGCTAGATAAGAAGACAGAGAGATCATATCCAATATTTGAGGGAACTGAGATCCTTTCTAGAGTATAGCGGAATAGCAGCCATTTCCATGAAACGAAGATACAGTATCCCTTTTAAATGTAAACTAGGTGAATATCTGCTCAGAGGAGCTTATTATCTATGTGCTGTGCTTACGCAAACAATTCCCCAGTGATAGTATTACTGATGATCCTCACTTCAAAACAAGTAAGAAATGAGCCGAAGTTTCTTCGGCGCAATCGAGTTTTCTGTACAGCCGCTACAGCGTATACTCAAGGCCATCGAAAATGGATCTATCTTTTGGTGGTCTCTGTATAATGCTGTATGAGCCGTGCCCCATGAAACTTTAACCACCTCCCGGTGGTGGCTTATACTATATCGTTTTCAGAAGCACGATTATGGCTAACCTCAAATGAAATAAAAACTACTTATGATAGAGGGCTGCAATTTGGTGTGTTTGATGATTGGAGGGTGGATGATCAACATACCAATTTGCAGCCCTCTAGCCACAGTAGTTTTTAAGATCTGAGGGCGGACAGAAAAAGTGTAGACAGAAAAAAATGCCGACTGATAGACAAAGCCGGCACAATAGTTTTCTTTTACAGAAAACTAAAACAAGCAGTTGAGAACAAAGAGAAAGAGAGAGAGAGAGAGAGAGAGAGAGAGAGAGAGAGAGATGAGGGGTGGGAGTCTCACTGTAGTAACTGTCAGGTTGGATAATAAACAATCAATTCTTTATGTTCTGAAATGAGATATTGGGTAAGATTTAACATCAGTCCCCGACGTTTTTATTCCTCACTTTGACCCGATGTTTGATGTGCGGACTTCAATCCAAGTTCTGCAACTAAAAACTTTTTATTATCCTGATCCACGTAATCAAGAAAAGTGTACTGATTGCATTCTGAAAGATGGGTAAATGTTGCTGAAACCTTCATGTTTGATTTCATCCTGCCTCATCGGCTACTTTAAATATTAGCCAATTTTCTTTTTACTTTCATGATAAAAGTTTAGGGACGCATTGGTCATAAACTTCATCACCACACAAATGGTATACAATTAACAATGCTCTTATGTCTGTCTATCTCTCTATCTATCTATCTATACATATACATATACACACACACACACACACACCATTTAATTACACCATCAGGGCTGTTAAAATGAAACATAAAATTCCTTGTAAAATTGTAAAAACTAAAAATTAAGAATTTAAAAAGGTAAAAATTATCCTTACCAAATTTAAGAAATATATACAACATTAAAATTAAGGGAATGAACACAATTAAGAAAATCTTTACATTAGAAAGAAAAGTAACAGAAATTCAGTAAACTAAAAATGAAAACAGCAGCGAACAGAATAACAGAACAAAAGGTTAAACGACCGACCCAGAGGAGCGACAGCGTTAAACTAAACGTAAACACAAATGGAAGCAACACAAGTCAAGACAAATACAGAGGGGAGGAGGACGTGTGAGTATTTAAGGACGGGACAAGTTTAATCAAAAGTGATTCTAAAATAACAAAGTCTTGGGGTTGGCGGTATTTAATTATCCCAGCACTGTCTTGTCTAAGAGAGAGGAGTTCTTGCTGTCTCTGGGTTTGGACTTTTGCTTGCCTAACTATAAACTTAATTTTACAAAATTCTTTTTGCCACTTGAATCGATATTTCACCGCCTCAGAGCACTCCCTTTCCAAGCTGATCTGGTAAGTCTGCAAAAACAATTATATAAACTTTCTCACAGCACGTTTAGAAATCTCAAAACCAGATGGACCCCTTTTTTTTCGTAAAGAAGATTTTGATCTCTTGAAACAACTGGCAAAAAACGAAGACATCATTCTCACCCGACCTGATAAAGGTAAAGGTACTGTGATTCTCAATAAATGCGAGTACCTCTTGAAAATGAAAGTATTTTAAACGGTAGAACAAAATATTTTTAAAACTGAAGAAAAATTCAACCGATTTCTTAGGTCTCTGAGGAAGGATAGTATGATTAAATGAAACTATCTACCAAGATCTTTTTTCCACGGGCTCTTTGTATGGTGTCCTTTACGGCCTACCGAAAATTCACGAACCAGACATTCCCCTTAGGCCTATCCTTACTTCGTTTAAAACACCGAATTACAAATTAGCCAGATTTCTTGTACCCATGCTGGAGCATCTAATTAATAATAAATATTAATTAAATAACTCTTGTAATTCAAAGAAACAATTCTTCGACGAGATTCTGATTTATTTATGGCCAGTCTGGACGTGGATTCATTATTTACTAAACTGCTGAATTGATTCTTAACAAGCGGTTTCCTGTTCCTGATTCTACTTTTAATAATGTTAATCGCACGCTTTTTAAAAATTAACTTGAACTCGCAGTGCTGGACACTGTTTTTATTTTTAATGGTAAACTATACAAACAAGTAGAGGGCATGGCGATAGGTTCTCGTCTTGGCCCCACATTTGCTAATATCTTCATGTGCTCCCTGGAGGAGCACATGCTCGATAATTGCCCATTAAGACTGTACCCCCTTTTTTATTCCAGGTATGTTGACAATACGCTCGGCCTCTTTAAAAGTGAATATGAAGCTGACCTCTTCGTAGAATGTGCTAATACAATACACCCGAGCATAAAGTTTACCATTCAGAAAGAGGCGAACGACCGTCTACCATTCCTGGACGTCCTGGTTTTCAGACAACACGACTGTTTTAATACCATGATTTTAGGAAGAAAACCTTTACTGGACTTGGTACCAACTTCTATAGCTCTTGTTTTGGTTATTTTAAATCCAACTCCGCTTCTACCCTTCTCCACAGAACACTCGTCCTTACGTCGAACTGGACCCTTTTTCATAATGAAGTTACGTTTTTAATTGACTTTTTTAATAATAACTATTTTCCCACAAAGCTGGTGTATAGGAAATTATATCAGCTACTTAACAAACATTTCAGCACAAAACCAAAAGTTTTAACTGTCTCAAAAATGAAATTATACGCATGCTTTCCTTTTACTCAAGACCTCAAATTTCATAAAAAAAAGTTTACACAAATTATTCAGGAACATTTTTATGCCATTGACATTAAGTTAATTCCCAAGAACCCTTTCACCATCGGTTCACTCTTTAAAACTAAAGAGCGATTATCACCCTATATGCCTTCCGGTGTTGTTTATAAGTATACTTGCCCTGAATGTCAAACAGGGACCTATGTGGGATCCACCAGCAGACTCCTTACGGTGCGTATCGATTCTCATCGTGGCGTAAGCTTCCGTACTGGTAACAGAATTTCAAACCCAGAACATTCCAGTATCAGAAATCACTTAAAATCTTGTAAAACGCATATCGATAATATATAAGGATTTCTCCATTTTGGGCCATACCGCCAACCCCCTATACCTTGTTACTTTAGAATCACTCTTGATTAAGCAACGTGTTCCGTCCTTAAACACTCAGGTCCTCCCCTCTGTATTTGTCTTGACTTGTGTTGTTTCCATTATGCTTAAGTTTAGTTTAACGCTGTCACTCCTCTAGGTCGGTCGTTTAACCTTTTGTTCTGTTACTCTGTTCGCTGTTGTTTTCATTTTTAGTTTACTGAATTTCGGTTACTTTTCATCCTAATGTAAAAATTTTCTAAATTGTGTTCATTCCCCTAATTTTAATGTTGTATATACTCGTACTTCTTAAATTTGGTAAGAATAATTTTTACCTTTTTAAATTCTTAATTTTTAGTTTTTACAATTTTACAAGGAATTTTATGTTTCATTTTAACAGCCCTGATGATGTAATTAAATGGATAATTACGAAACGTTGGAATAAAGACAGCTTGTACATCTGTGTGTGTCCTCTACTCCTTATTGATGATTATCAATATGGATTGACTCTGACTCCTTGCACTAAACTATATATATATATATATATATATATATATATATATATATATATATATATATATATATATATATATATATATATATATATATATATATATATAAATAAATATATATATATATATATATATATATATATATATATATATATATATATATATATATATATATATATATATATATATATATATATATATATATATATATATATATATATACACACACACAAGCGTCAAACATATTTACATACACACACACACGCATATACACACACACACATACATATATATATATATATATATATATATATATATATATATATATATATATATATATATATATATATATATATATACAAATGCCTTTTATAATGGCATCATCTATTGTGTTGCCCAGAGACAATATGCTGGTTCGTTCGCATATTAAAACTGAAATTCATCGTTTCACGAACGTTGACCTCGTCTGAACAGCGTCCCAAGACGTGATTAGAGCAAGCAAGCAATATTTCTTGGTGTGATCGGAAGCCTGGTTGTCAAGTGATAAGGATCGACCGCTGACCTATACTGCATTGTGGGTAGTGAAATCTTCTGATGTGACGTCATAGAACTTTTCCCAGTCGAGATATGGGCACGGACGGGAATTATACGTGTGCGTTAGTTGGTCACTGTGTGTTTTGCTAGAAACAAGGTGATCTAAAATCTTTTACTCGGGCTTGAACTTTAGTAGCGTTCATTTGAGCAGTGCAACTTACCTTTTTGGGTTTCTCCTGTTTGCTGAAATGAGCACCGAACTCTTAAAAACTATTTGTTACTTTTTGTACACTGTGTTTCTCTACAGATCAAAATGTAACCGTGCTTTCCTTTTTGCTATTTTTATTTTACATTGTTTTTCGATACCCATTTGTTTGATGCAATATTTTCTGAGTATGTTTATTTATGCCACGTCAGTTAATCTTTTCTGTTTAGTGATGTGGGGTATTTTTCTTTCGCAGTGACGAGTCTGTGAACTCATGATACAATGCTCTGGGTGATAAGCATAAAAGAGGGAAGTGGCAGACATGCCGCTGAAACGACTGAAAAACTGTTTTTAACTGTGCATTGACGGATGTACGTTATTTGGTGGTAATATGGTTGAGTCCCTGCTCGATGATTGCGATTCCGTTTTCTATGGTTCATTTTTCATTCTTAATTTTTGGGGTCAGAATATATGACTTTTTTTTTTTTTACCAGTTAGTGGTATAGTAGATTTTCGAATAAAGTCTATTTTTGTAACTGGGAATTTAATTTCAGTGACCTTAGTTAAATATGAGTTTGTTAGGGAAAGGTATTCAGGTTTTCTTCTTCACCCAAGCAGGTGTGTCAGTGGAGACTTCTGGCGAATGAATAATGAGGTTAGTACGCCTTTTTAGAAGGCATTTAGAAGGCATAATATATATATATATATATATATATATATATATATATATATATATATATATATATATATATATATATATATATATATATATATATATATACAGGGTGTTTCAAAATTAGAGGGCCCCTCCACAGCATAAACTAAAATTGATATTGTTAGGTAAATTAGGTAGGGAGAATAGAAAGAGAGAAAAAAACTAAAATTGAAGTATAAAGGGAGAAAGAATAAGAGAAAGGCAAAGAAGAGAACAGAGAGAGAGAGAGAGAGAACAATAATTAAGCCTGGGTTGTTTTCGCATCGAGAGACTAAGAAGTGCTGATTGATATAAACCACCTTCCATGAACTCAAAACAGTGAGCAAGTATATCGTGCCCAGGGCCATAGAACCCATCATAAAATCTGGAAACTGTGGCCTTGCGATTTAGCTTATTCAGGGATTACTGAGCACTTCGTCAAAAGCTAACGCCAGCCAGATCTATAACCCCGCCTTCAATAGGAGGTGTTTTCATGGAAATTCCATGAAATTGGGGGCTGGACAAAGTGATGTACTTCAACACCCTCCAATCAAACATACTAGGGAGGGATCTTTTACACCTCCTCCTAAGATAATTTCCAATCAAATCCTCTAAGGTGAGATTTGAACATCACCCACCAACGTCCTTCCCAATCAGCTATTTGAGGGGGGCCTTGCAGATAAATTCTTCCAATAGAACACTGGAAGGAGGTGGAGCTGCAGATAACAAGTAAACCCAGGGGTTCCAGAGAAACAAGAGCAGGAGAGCAGGGCAGATTCGAGTTCATCCACCTCAGGGAGAGCTATATCTCTCCATGCTTTTGTGCTCCCCAAAACAGACTGAATTGAACTGTCTAATAAGAGTGATTTTGTTAGCATAACTGTAACTGTAAATTGTACTTAAGTTTGTAGTTAACTTTCGCATTAAAGTAAGAAACTACAAATTTCGTCTCTATTACACCTTCCTGAGAAATACCAGTACTTTAAAATAATTTCCCTTCAACAATAGTAGGTTCTAGAACAACAGACGACAGGAGACACAGTGATGGTGGAATCGACACTTAGAAGAATCTTGCAGGTGAGAGGGAATAAAAATTTTTAGTCGGGCAGGACACATTGTGGCAGCGGTTAGCGGATCAAGGAGAGACGAAACAAATGAACATTAACGAAAATAACGGTGCAATTACTTAAGTTACAGTGAAACGAAAATCTACAAAACGAACGTAGATTTTTACGATGGCGAGCAAAACTTATGTGAAGAAATAAAAATTCTGCAATAGAGCGTCAAACAAAAGTGAACAAAAACAGTATTGGAGCGTCACGAAGAAGCAAAACACCACGAACAGTTAACGACAACAGATTGAGCCAAACCCCAGTAACCATAACAAGCAGTGTGTTTAATAAACTATCGTTATGGGTGTAACAGAAAAACAACGCAGAGAGTTTTTCAACAAAGCTCCGAAGGCGAAAACCACAGAGAAAAACAACTTATCGACTTCGAAAGAATTTGCAATAGCAACAACCTGTAAGTTATCAAGAAATGAAATTTACTATTCTCACTCTTTAAATGTGTGAAAGAGTGAAGATTATTTAACATCTCTTTATATATTTGAAAAGTAAGGAAATTCTCTCTAGTGAATTAATTTTTTTTTTTTTTTTTGCGTAATTACCAATATTACTCTCTCTATGATAATTATTTGTTTAGTAAATAATTTAGAGAAGGAAACAGTTATTTTTTTTACTCGGTTGGTGATAAATATGTGAGAAATTATATGCAATTTCGTGTACTCATTGTGATGAATTTTCTTTTTGATGATATGATGCCCAGTTTCACATAAGATTTTTTTTTTGTGTGTGTTTGAATGATACTTTGAAGGATTTAATTTACTTGTGCACTTGAACTCAGTTGAGAGTTTAATTTTTTTACTGTGATAATTTGACAGTTTCTTTTATTTTATGGTACAGTATAACATTTTTTATATAGATATAATTAATGTATTCAGAATGAATAACTTTTTTTTATATCATGCAAAGAGTATTTGACGAATTACTGAGCACGGTTAGACATTCACCATACGATTTAAGACCGTCGACACTCAGATGTAGCCGAATTCCAAGACTAAATTCCCACTCAGCTTTAGTGCAAGGAAATACTAACAATAATAACCCAACTAACCAGAACCAAAATAGTGTTAATAATTCTAATAATACTAACAGTAATAATAATAGTAACAGTACTAATAATACTCGCACCTTGCATTATCGCAATATGAATCAAGCAGCTGTAATAACAACAGCCACAAGCTTCTGCGGACAGGTGGATGATTAAAATCCTGACAAAAGTCGACTCGAATCTTATACAGTAAATCACTCGCTCGCAGATGCAGATAGTTGCATAATTTCAGGGGGAATAACAGATGAAAGAGCTAAAATAAATGAAGCCTTGCTTCTCGTCAGCTCAGAACATGGTGACGCTCACAAAACTTTGAACTCCACAAGTTTTAGCAAACTTAATAACTATGCAGAATTCAAAGAAATTTGTTTATCGCTCTGGGAACCAGTAAATAAGACTGACAGTTTATATAACATAACTAGATTCCTTAACCCGCAATATAAAACAATTACTAATTTGTACGCAAGAGTGGAGAATGCAATAGAGAAAATAACAGAAGACTTAAAGAAAACATGCATTACCATAGGAGATATGACACAGTTTGGAGATAGTGTCAGTAATTTAGTTGAGCTAGGAAATGTTTTAAATTACTTGTCATTTGGAACAATATATAATGCCCTTGGAGAAGAGGAAAAGAAGGCTTTCAGAAAAATAAAAATTGATCCAAAGAAAAACAGCCTTCAAACATTGAAAACGATGAGAGAAGAAATACAAAAGAAAGAGATAAATCTATCCAAGGAATTTGTAGGAACAACAGAAGCACAAAATGAAAGGAAAAACAGAACTAATAATCCTACTTTTAAAATTAATAATAAGTTCTATGATAATTCCAGACAAGTAGGGAATAGACCAATTACCTTTCAAGGAAAATATGCCCAAAATACTAAAACAAAATGGAATGCAAACCAGAAAAGTGGTCCTTCCAAACCTTATAAATATGGTCAAAGCTCAAACACAAATAATTCAACCCAAGTAAACTATTCCGCTCAAGGAGGGAGACCAAAGACAGCCTGTGAAATCTGCGGGTATACAAATCATTTTACAAACGAGTGTAGAAAGCCTAGGATCTGCACGGTTTGTAAGAAAGTAGGACATTTAACCAAGAATTGCTGCTTTGGAACACAAGAAGGAAATAAAGAAATAGTTGAATTAAGCAGCAATCGCTCAACATCAAATAAGTCTTCAAGTCAATGACAAATTATCACTACACATAACACAACAAGAAAGTCCCTTTAAGAAAATAATCTAAAAGTAGAAGAAATAGTAAAAAGGGGAAGTGAAGGTTCATCCGCATTATCCTATTTGCAGAGTAAAGAAGTTGTATTTTCCATGGACGAAGAAGAAATAATCAGAAAGGATTTACCTATCATTAAAGTTCCCATAAATAACAAAATATGCACTGTGCTTATGGATTCAAGTAGAACTGTAAGCATAATTGATAAACAAACATTAACAAAATATTAGGCGTTAAAGAAACGCTAATTCAGGGTCAAAGCAGAATAATAAAAGGAGTAGTGGGTAAACAGATTAAAAGTTGAGGAAATGTGAACTTAGAAATAGACCTTTCGTCGCATAAATCTGTTGAAAGTTTTATAGTTCTAGAAGACAGATTTTTCCCAGCACAAGTGTTGTTCTCATTTAATCTAATGAAGAGATGTGGAATCATCCTGGACTGCAGAAAGGAAGAATTAATCTGAAACAAGGATAATCCAAAAGAGCGTATGTTTTACGCTTGAAGAAGAAAAGTTTCACCCAAATCGGATCAATTTGTCTGAGACGGCTTCGACAAGCGAGAAAGACATACATAAAATAAATTACCATCAAGAGAACAATCAAAATAAAATGGAAAAGAATAGAAGAGAGGAATTCCCACAATTACATAATAGAAACCCAAGAAGTTGTGCACATCCAGAAATTATATCCTCCAAAGAAAGAAACGACCCAGAAATAAATAATGGTGATCACCAAGGTTCTGAATATAACGAAAAACAAGGCGCCTATAGTGATAAATATACAGAGATAAATACAGATAGTTATAGCAATGTAGTAATAAGTTGTGATAATGAAAGGAAATTACTAAATGAAGTATTGTTATTAAACAAAATAAATAAAGTAGATATAAATAATGTAATTTCCCTTCAACAATAGCAGGTTCTAGAACAACAGACGACGGGAGACGCAGTGATGGTGGAATCAACACTTAGAAGAATCTTGCAGGTGAGAGGGAATAAAAATTTTTAGTCGGGCATGACAATATGGACAAAAACAAAAGTAATTCAGAACAGGTATTTATTTAAGTTTCTCTGAGAATTTAATATTTTGTGTGGCCTCCATCTGCCTGTACCACAGCCTGCATTCTTGAGGGGTATGAGTTCAGCAAATCGCAAAAAAGCTGAGTCTCAAACTCCATTTCCCTGAGCACCTCTTTCACCTCTCTTCACAGGTCGTTGAGGCTTGGTATACCATCATAGTTCACTGTGCGTGCTTCAACATGATCCTTTAAGATACTACCAATGTTTTCACACACATCAAGGTCAGGGGAGCTACCTGGAAATTCACTTGATGAGAAGAAATCAATACCACTGTTTCGAAGCAGCTCCTGTGTCCGAAGTTCCTTGAAATGTGGTGTCTTATTATGCAAAAATGTGACTTCTTCAACAGATAGCGCATTTTCAGGATCTTTGAGGAAAGGAAATACGCCACCAGTAAGCACAGTTTCTCTGAAGTATTCGCCATTCCACGACTGTCCTTTTTCTTTGATGGTCCACATTAACCGTTTGGCTGTGAAACAGAGAAAAATTCCCAAACATTCAGGAAATTTCACAAATTGGCAATAGCGCACGTCATTGCTGATATCATCCAACTTTGCAGCCCAAATGATGTCATTTCTATGATTTGGCTTCCTGACTGTGTAAATGAAGAATTCATCTGATGCGGCAACATGTAGAAAGTCAGCTTCGTCCCAATCTTTAAGAAATGAACCACAAAATCATGCACGGTCTTCTCTCTGTTGCTGAGTTATGTTGTGATTTTGGGCTTGCTGATAACATGAAATGGCTTGATACCAGATTTTCTCAACTTATGATATACAGCACTATAACTTTTCTTCTTTCCCCTTTTTTGTTTCTAGTTCGAGCGCCAATTTACGTAAAGACTTTCTTGATCTACCCACTGCTTCAGCTATGATGTCTTTTGACTCCTGAGAAAGAACTTCAAGACTTCCAAGATTCTCACTCTTTTCTCGATGACAGTCATATGGATTTTTGTTCCAGTTTCTTTTAACAAAGGATTCACCCCTTTTAATGTATTTAGCTATCCAGGAGTGTGAAATGAAGGATGCGCCAGCATCCCTGGCCTCTCTGACGGTTATAGCCTAGATTCGGTTAATCTGATTTCCTCCAAGTCGTTAGCCATGGCTGAATCTAACTCTGTCACTCAGTCTGATAATACAAGAAATGTAAAATGAAAAATAGCTTAATAAAAACTTAAAATAATGTACTTGGAGACAGGCTATAGCAGAAAACTTCATAATTTTCCATTTGTTCTGTGGATGGGGGCTCTAATTTTGAAACACCTGGTATATATATATATATATATATATATATATATATATATATATATATATATATATATATATATATATATATATATATATATATATATATATATATATAATAATGTGTGTGTGAACACATTTGAATAAGAATTCTCCGGGATTACTAGTTATTCAGTGCCCTAGATCCTAGAGCACCTAAGTTACCCCAGACCTAAAGCCAGAGAACGATAACTACTCATTCAGTTACACAGTTCTTTTTAGCGCTTAGCCATCTTGTGCACAACTCTACAGCTGACGTTAAATTTCTTCCTTTATGAAAAGCTCTGAATGCATGCAGATGTCACAAGTAAAAGTGAAGACGGTACTGACATAACACAATGGCGTGGGAGAGGGTTTTCGTCTAGGAAGTTTGTAGTAGCAGTAGCATAGTGCTATTAGTTGGCAGGAAAAAGCTATTTGAAACTAATATTGAATAATAGTGTGCGAGGCTATCCTTGTATAGGAAGTTGCTTAATGGCAGTAGTAGCGTAAATTACAATAGGTTAGGTTCTGAATTCTAGGAAAAAGGTTTTTCATCTGTACATGGATTTTGAGGATATTCTTTTACAATAAAAAGCAGGTATCTCGTATTCAAATGTCAGCTAAAGTAAGCATATATAACATCTAGTTTCAGCTTACAAAGGTCCAACGATTCAACTAAGTGACTGGAAAGACCACTCCACAATTGGCCCACAGCTGAAACCAACCTTCAGGAGAAATGTAGCAATGGATATCAGAAGAAAAATCAAAACTGTTTGAACTTTGTGCCTATTACTATGTTTATTATTATGAAGCTTATACAACGGAGTAACTGAAAAACGGTGCCAGACATTAATACTAAGATCGGTATTAAGAAATGTGTTTGCCAGTCACCTCTATGCGTATATATATATATATATATATATATATATATATATATATATATATATATATATATATATATATATATATATATATATATATATATATATATATATATATATATATATATATATATGTATATATAGTATATATATATACAATTTCAAAATTGTTTAATCAATTTTATGAACATTACCAATTTACATATTTAGTCACGATAACATCGCTTAGCGTTCTCGTCCAACCTCTGAGGCATACATGGAAGATTTAGCGGACGAGTCGACAGCAGTTGGACGAACACCCTGAGGATCAGTGGTGCCATAAACTCTTTTCAGTGGTTAAGGATACCAGAGCTTCAAATCCTTAGACAGAGAAGAGCCTAGGAACGACTGACTCCATTTTTTTTTTTTTTTACTTTTTTTTATTGATTAGACAACAGTATTACAATAATCTTTACATTTCTATAATATGCACTATTTACAAAGTATTTACAAATTCATCTGCAAAAAAGGTGTTAATTTTACAGCATCTTGATAAGACGTATTTGGAAAATTTAAGTTTACATCTAATAATATTTATTCTACAATTTGCATTCAAGTTATCATCTCTACTTGCCCAAACCGCGTTAACATATTCAATAACTAGCAAAGACATTGTGTTGTTTTGTTTTTTAGTTCTCAGATAAAAGTCTAACATTAAGGTTTTAATCGGTTGGTCACATTTAACATCAAAAATTTTTTTCCAAAAGATTCTTAAACCAACTCCACACTGGCTTGATGAATGAAAAAAAATACATCACATGCAAATGGTTCTCTATCTCTCCACATTTATCTCATAAGTCGTCTGATTTGATATTCAACATCTTGAGTCTCTCTTTTGTAGCCAAAGTTTCATATAAGAAACGGTACATGAGTCCTTTTTTGTAAGAATTAATAAATTTAAGGTTCAGATTTGACCAAACATGACACCAGTTAAACAAGGGATACTTCTCTTCAACAACAGGTTTATGGGGAGGTTTCAGGACTCTATACACATGCTTAGCTTTAACTTTAGGGAATCCACTTAAATTACAGTTTTTCATGACTGTTTCAGTTATTTTCTGATAATACGGCGTTAACGTATTTGAACCAGAACAGCACCCTTCAACAACCAACACATCACCTATCCTATTTTTACAGTAATACAAAGTCAGGGGGTATCCGTACATTTCTAATGTGTTACTATATTCATAAAAGTGCTTGAGAGTATAGCAGCCGCTTTGTAGTATACATTGATTACACCAATACCACCTTCTGTTTTATCTAGGTACAACGTTTCACGCTTGATCGGCTGGTACATTCCGTTCCAGATGTACCTGAACACCTCTCTCTCTATCATTTTGGCCAAGCTTCTTGATAATGGAAAAGTATGACTCATGCACCACACTTTACTTAAAATCATAGTATTGATGATGATGGCTTTTTGATACAATGACAAAAGTCTGTTAGATAGCAGACGAATTCTCACACTCATTTTACTGATAACATTTTCCCAATTTATTTTTACAGTATCTTCATAGTCATTGCAAAAATAAACGCCTAATATAGTAACTTCATTTTTAGATTACAACCAGGCTAAAGGCCAGACATTTCTATTCTTCCAGGCTCCAAGACCCATTATACAAGTTTTATTTCGATTCAGCTCAGCGCCTGTGGCCAATTCAAGTTTCTTGATGACACGATCTGTCTCCATAATACTTTCATCACTGCCAACAATAACTGAGCTGTCATCTGCATAGCCAACAATGGTAGCTTTAAGTCTAGTCGGTAATTTTATTGAAGTAATAGCTTGATTTTTCTTGACTGCTCTGTATAATGGTTCTTGGAAAATGACATGCATAATCATAGACATTGGACAACCATGTCTTACTGACCGTTTTACAATAAAATATTCACTTACAATACCATTTATACAAAGAGCACTATTGCAGTCAGTGTACAACATTTTAATCTTGTTAACAAATTATTCAGAGAACCCTAACTTAGTCATTATTCTCAGAAGTAGTTTTATACAAACCCTATCAAAAGCTTTACAACCAATTTAAACTAATAATTGCACTTTTCTTATTATGTTCGTTAACATAATAAATGACGTCTCTTATAAATGTGTTGCTGTGTATTATTGATCTACCTTTCACAGAGCAGAATTGTTCTTTAGATATAATACTAGATAAAACACCTTTCATACGATTAGCCAGTAATTTAGAGATACATTTATAATCAATGTTTAGTAACGAGATTGGTCTCCAATTTCTTAGCTCATTTACATCAGTATTTTTCGGAACGAGCTTTATTACTCCTTTACGTTGCCTTTTGCCAAGTTTGTTTTCAGTCAAGACAAATTTTGCTACCATAGTAAACTCATTTTTTATGATCGGCCACACCTTCAAATAAAACTCTAATGCTAAGCCATCTTCTCCGGGAGTCTTACCTTTATTCATTGCTCTAAAAGTCTCCCATATTTCTACCTCAGAAACCTCCTTATTTAACATTTCATTTTCCGCATCACCAATATCTTTATCGACAAATTGCAAGTAGTAATCTTGGAAACTAGGATCTGTATTTGCTTCAGAGAAGAGGGCTTCGTATTAAGGTTTAACATAATGAATGGCCTGTGTATTATCGAGTATTCCACTCTCCGTATTTAACACTTGCATGACTTTCTTTACGGCTCTTACTTTTTCCTTACTCAATAAATGAAGTGAGATTTGTTCACCCTTTAATCTATCATCAACTCTCATTCGAACTTTTATTCCCTCACATATATCTTCTTTTATTGCTTTTATTTTGCCTTTAATCTCTTTGATACCAGCTAGGGTTACACCGTTACACGAGTTTTTACCACTTGCGCTTTTTAAAATGCTTTGTAAAAAGTTGAGTGTCCCGAATTTCTCCTGAGCTGCTTGTTTCGATAGCTTTACAAAGAATGCTTTAATCTTACTCTTTACAAACTCGTCCCACCAGATCAATATGTTATCAAACACACTAATTTGAGACTTCAGATAATTCCACAGTATTTTAAAATTCTCCATAAAATCGTCCCTCTCTAACAATGTGCAATTGAGCATCCAATACCCCTTACCAGTCTTTACTTTATTACTTATAATTATCTTTGCCATTACCATATTATGGTCAGTCATCGGCAAGGGTATATTCTCACACAACTGTATATCATTATACTAATTTGTAACATAAATTAGATCGAGTCTCGATGCATAATTTTTTTCTGAAAATGTGTACAAAGGCGTATCATTGGTGGAAAACCAAGCATCTTTCAGTGACAGCTGTTTCACTAAACTACATAAAGCCTTCGAGACGGTCGTCTCCTTACCAATACTTACATCCCGAGCTGACACAACACAATTGAAGTCTCCTGCCATGATGAGGTTTCATATATTATTTCTCAGGTAATATAACATGTCATTATAAAACAAATTCTCTCTTTCCCTTTTCCTGTTATTCCCTGACGGGACGTAAACATTTAATAAAGTTAGCACTTCTCCCAAGTATTTTACTCTTACATAAAGTCTTTTTCTGTTGATAATATTTCGATATTTGAGTTTTTGTTGAACAAAAGGCACGCCCCTCCCTTGAAACAATCAGGTTCATTTATTATGATATCAAAGTAATCTTCTAGATACCTAATCCTCGATTTATCTCTAACATTATGTTCTTGTAGAATTAAAACATCCAACTTATATTCCATTGCCTGCATTTTTACCTGTATCTGTTTACTTACATCGTTCAACCCACATATATTAATTGTAGCAAACACTAGAGTCATGGCGAATGTTAAGGCTTCCATTATGGTCAATCTATGCGACATCATTGGAATGACTTTCCATTTTTGCGTGCTTAACCAAGTGCGATCCACCATATTTATCCTCCTCACTGCTGTAATCAGTTTTATGTCTCTTTACATGAACATTTTTACTATCATCTACGATGAGTCCATGCAGAGAACCTTGTAGTATATATGTTAATTGAGAATAATGCGCAAGAGGGCTCAAAGCAGAAGCTTCATCCAATCTAGCATCCAGCATTTCTACATTCACATCCTGATCGCTTGGACTGTAAAACGTTTCGTTGCCATCATTTTCCGTCTCTCTTGGAGAATCTCTTGCTCTGAAAGGTATATCGTTTTGGTCCGCAAATCGCTGTCTTCGGTTCGTCCCAGCTGGCAACCCAGTGTCAGTACCCCTTGGACGGTCATTATCCTTCAACAGGTCGTTGATCATCATTTTTGGCGAACTTAACGACGACATGCTACATTCATTTTCAGATTCGTTGTCTGTCATCCTCAGAGGAATTACTTCGGTGTCCATAATCTTGACATTTCCCTCTTGTGTCCTTTCCGTTTCTATATTTCCATTCCTTTCTATATCACTCATTTCTGCCTTTCAATCTCCTGCACGTTTATCATGTTTTACTTGGAAGTTACTTTGGATTTCACCATTTTCTTCGTTAGTATTTACTGCGGTAGTTTTTTCACTCTCTTCTTGTGAATCAGCTGACAAGATATCCTCGGCACCTGTTTTGTTACTGTTAGTTTCTTCTGCTACTTTCTGCGATACTGTTGACGTGATGTCCTGCAACCTTTCGTTTTCGTCACTGTTATTTCCTTCCATTTTCTCTGCTTCATGTTCCACTTCCTTGTCTTCACCTATTGCTTTCCTTCCTGCGGCTACTAAATCTGGAAAATCTTCACTGCTGAAAACATTTGTCCTTTCTAAATACTCGGTTTCACAGTTTCTTGCTTCATGAGCTTCAGACCCACATTGAAAGCAGGTTCTGCGGCAACGCTATATAACAACTGAATCTGAAATCCGTTTACTGTCACTTTCGAAGGGATATTCCGCTTTATATTGACCTTAGCCGTACGGACTCCGCTGAGCGTACCCTGAAAGGGGCCGTGGTTATATCTGCTGTGCCTGATACTTTCAACGACGCCGTATTTATTCAAGATATTAATCAGGACCTCATCATCCATCTCAGGGGGGCAATCACGTATTGACACATAGGTATGCGCTACACTTTCATTTGTTATTTTCACTTTTATTGCATCATTCACACCGAATGACATCACCTTTCCATCGTTGTCATCAACAAATTTCTGGAATACATTTTCTGTTCTGAATTTAATAATGATCCTATCTCTCAAATACTGTACTACAGTAATGTTTTTCAACTCAACATGCATTCTATTAAACAACAGCTTCTCAACATCATCCTGTGTAGGTTTATTTACCGTTAGGAACACTAAACCCACCGAATTTACTCTCCTTAGAGTAGAATGGAAAGGCATCTTGGACATCCCAAACTCACCGTGAGTGGGGTAATAGAGGAGGGTGAGTGAAGGGAGACGGTAAGCCACCTGGAGGTACACCCTGAGGCTAATCACCTCAGGGCATAAACAATTGCCGGCCAGAGATTTCCCTGGATTTGGACAGTATCTTTTTGGTAAAAAATAACACTTGCTATCTGCTAAACTCTTACATAGCTACACTACTTGATTCAGTATATAGTCACACTTTGATGGATCCCAAAATAACTCACGAATCACTTCTAAGAACAGCTGAAAAGGGCTAATGTAAGGAGACAAAAATACAGCTACTCTCCTTAGCAGTTCCAACCGAGCTTCTCATTGACTCCATTTAAGAGAAAAAGTGTCCCTTCTTAAAACAATGGAGCAAAAAAAAAAAAAAAAAATAGAGCATCTTGAATTGTATTTAGGCCAAAAAACCATTCATTCAATAGTACTTTAGATACTAATGTTCTCCGCATCCTCTCGATTGCATCAACAACTGAATACCTATGATTTATTTTACCTCTCCATTGCACTAATTCGATAAAAGTAAAAAATCCAGGAAATTCATTTGCACAACAGGAAAAGTACTCTTGCCTACAGTGAACCTTCTACAGAACAATGAAGACCACTGACTGCTACGCTTTCACCCCTCGCTGTTCAGCTTAGTTCAGTTTTCATTTTCTTACCTTGCTAGCAATTTTTACCTCTCAGGTCAAAACATACTCTTTGGGTGAACCCTTTCAATCTCGAAGTGAATTTGGATCTTTGATAACTGCATTATAATAACAATAATTACTTTTAAAAACAAATTCCACTCTTCTCCACCTATCCACTTTAAAAGCAACCTTCAGCAACTTATGTATTAAAATCATTCAGTAAACATAGACATTAACCGATGAGTCTGACTAGAAAACAGGGACATCATCCGCACCCCTATTGCTGAGCTATAGGTTAGGAATTCAATGTGTTTGCTGATTTTGATATGTCTGAGATATCTCGAAATAACTACCAGTCTGCAAAGTAGAGGATACACACTACACCCTCTCCCCTTTGCCTAACTTAATAAAATCATTGCTACAGTTATAGCATAAGGAACCCTGAGCTGCAGATTGGAACTACTGTACAGTCCTATTCGCTGGAACTACGGAAAAGGAAATGCCATTCCGTAAGCGCTCTCTCTTTTTCTGAGTTTCTTATATTTTCCGATACGATTACCAATGGAACCCTTAATATGAACAGGAAATGAAAGAAGGAAGTTCTCCGTTGCCACAGAGGGATTAGATATGGAGGAGAAAGCTTCTAGCGCTAATCCACTTTGCCACAAGAAGTTATAGCTTAGAGGACCGACGAAATGAAAGACAACAACTGATATACCACTGAACACTTCATCTAGAGATGCTTATTGTAGGAGTTGATCAGAGGAAGTCTGTCTCAAGAGGGAGAGCAAGAGGGGGAGGGGGAGGGGGAAGGGGTATAATGCTACAAGATGATTCAGTTTCAAATAAAAAGGGAGAGGGGAAAAGGAAGTCTTCAAGAGGAACTGATGAAACATCCTGATGGATCGCTTCAGGTAATGAAAGGGGTCATTCACGACTGGCAGGTATCAGGTGCAGGGTTTTGAATGAGGAGAAACACATTTCAAATGACGGAGCAAATGAAGCAGAAAAATGAGAATGAATTTGAAAGTCCAACGATTAAGAGGGTGATGACAGTTGTGCGCTATCTCCTTTTCTTCTTTCATGAATGTTGTAGTAATATTATTAGATCCCTCTCCTGGCGTATTTCATTTAAATAGTGTTAAATATCATTGAAATTAAATATTCAGAATTAATGAGATTGTGCTGAACTGGCAATGGACGTATAAGAAATACCAAAGACTATGACTCACGAGTCACAAATATGTGGCTTAAATTTCTAAAAGTTGATATAAAATGATACAAAAGTATGAAATAAGTTTTGATAGCATTCAGTAATTGTAAATTTGAATTTCCAGCGAAAGGGTGCGTAGTATCACTTCTATAAAACACCTCTGTTCAGCAACACTGAATGTATCTATCTCAGTGTGCTTTTGTAGCCATAAACGTAAAAGAAACAATGTACTCGTGTAAGGATTCAAAATCATCTACCGAGGGTCGGTAGAAACCTCTCAAATTTTTAACATCCTCAGCAAAGCGCTGACGGGGTGAATGTTCTCTCTCTCTCTCTCTCTCTCTCTCTCTCTCTCTCTCTCTCTCTCTCTCTCTCTCTCTTTCTTAAATGTTCCTACCGTTGATTCATTTGTTTATGCTTTGTCAGCCATTAATATAACGACAGGGATCTTGCTTCGGACGCCTCCGTCAGCAGACTAGAGCCGCCGGAGAATAAGCTGATTGTCAAAAAGTCTCTGACCTCCTGTCTCCCTCACCCCTCTCTCTCTCTCTCTCTCTCTCTCTCTCTCTCTCTCTCTCTCTCTCTCTCTCTCACACACACACACACACACACACATACAAACACGCATATTCATTTATTCCTTTGACGAACGTCCCCGTCCATTAATATTGCTTTCCACTATTCGCAATCACTTTAATTGGCCACTTTCGTGCGGTGAATTTATCCTTTTTTTCCGAGATGTTTTCATCTAAGCAAATTCGGTAAAGAATATGTTTTCAGTTCAAAGGTCATAGAGGTGGAAACCAAAGCCCTTTCCCACAGAGGACAACATAAATAAAAGGCAAGTTACATTAATTAGAATGAACGGAAAAGGAAAAACAATCGAAAGCTCGGCAGTGCCCTTCATACGTACAATCCGAGTCCTTCTCGTCTTTTATCTGCAATTTTCAATTATTAATGCAAAATATTCAAAATATTCATATGTTTGGGGTTCGTGAGTGCTTGCATATTGTGACTGGGGTTCGTGAGGCCTGGCAAGTTCCTCTCTGCCCGTTGACCTTCGACTTCGAGCGTGGGACGCAGGTCGATTTTGAAATTAAGGGGGTTTTCAGGTATAGTCCAACAAAACGGGAAATACAATATATTTGCGAATTATTGTGTCCGCTGATACTTGTTAGATAAATTACATATTGAATATATTATTTCCCACAACTTTTTTTCACACCCACCAGGGTTCTCGCAAGCATGTTTCAAGAATGAGTAATTTTGTGGAATGAGAATCAGGAAATTAAGTTCCCCTTCCTTTCCAGTACAACGACTGTATTCAAGTTTAAATCATAATAATGAATCCATGTTTTATGTACAACGAGAACGTACATGACCTTCTCCAAGCTTTTCTTCGTCACACCACAGTCACTCTGTTTCCGGATCTGTAAGTAACAGTTTTCACGAGCAAAGGCGCACCAGAATCTAACGAAATGTACCGCAATCGCTCCGTCTCGCACGGAAATCGAGTCCCAGCTCTCTTGCTGGTGATACAAAACCACTCAAGGGTAACAGACATTTCATGAAAGGGAAATTCATTGGCAGTTAATTGCCTAATGAATCAAATGAAATTAAGCCTCGCTGTCAGCTCTCGAAGCCTCTTGCGTCCGCTGTTTTGTCCGGGATCAAAAGCGTTGCAATTCGTGGATTAATGCCTTGGCAGTGTCTTGCCCAAAATCTAATCTCTCTCTCTCTCTCTCTCTCTCTCTCTCTCTCTCTCTCTCTCTCTCTCTCTCTCTCTCATGGAGATGTGTGTGTAAGCATTACTGAAATTTGTTTGCTATGATTTATATTCTATTGCAACGATAAACTCGTTAATCAAAAGCAATAAATGTCTAACGAAAGAGTATTTCTGTGTGAAAGTTTTCTCATAAGCGTTTTGGCTTTCGATTATTCTTCATTTGACTGCAAATGATTCTATTGTAGGAACGTGAAACTGTTTGAGCGAGACCACTCAGTAACATTTCTTCAATGAGATGGGTATCGAAGTAAGGTAAAGTGAAAGAAGTTGGACAGCAAGGTGCAGAGAGACTACTGGAAGCGACGAAGAGGAAGGATGAAGAAAATGCAGCTGGAAACAAAAGGACAATGAAAAAAACTCTTACTCCCATCCACTGTGTTTCGTGTAAGACCGTTTTCAAAAGAGAAAACCTGTTGCAATAAATTTCAATAGAGTTTTCCTTATAACTTTAGATTTCGGAACACCTGTGACACTAATGTCCACACCCACTTGCCTCTGTTATCCTAAATTTCAAGAGGGTTATTCCTGTAGCACTAAATATTCATACCGCTGTTCCTGTAACACTAATTTCCAGCACAGTTGCCCCTGTAAAACTAAATGTAACGCAGTTCTCAGTGATACTAATTTGGTACAGTTATCCCTGGAACAACAATTTTCAGTTCCCACTGCATTACTAAATATCAATACATTTGTTCCTGTAACACTGAATTTCAATGCATATTTGTTTGTCATGCTAAATTTCATTACAGTTGCTCCTGTAATAGTATATTTTCATATGGTTGTCCGACCAATACTGAATTCCATGAAGTAGTCCTTATGATAAAATTGTCAGAGCAGCTATCTCTGTAAAGTTTACATTTCAAGGAGGGTGTCTCTGAAATATTAATCAATACAATTGTAATACAGCTGCCTCCGTAATATATTTTAAACAGCCTTGTGATTAATTTTTCAATTATTATAAGTAACTTAATTTTTCTGCTGGTGCTATGACACTACACTGAGCTCATGTAATTGTTTTAGCTTCTGAATAGGGACATTCTTTATAAAATAATAGAAGTTACTCAATGCTACCGCTTGGCAAACGGTAACTTTCTGTGTCAAGCTGGAAAGAGCAAAACAAAATAAAAAATACATAAATAAATAAATAATAATAATAATAAATAAATAAATAAATAAATAAAATGAAATAAATAAATTTATAAATAAAAAATGTTTGTGTGAACAGTTTCTTGTACAAAATTCTCTTTGAAGAGAATTTACATGTTGCTAATCTGGTGGAATAACGCCTATTCGTTTACATGTTATCATTTCTATCCATCTTTTATCTTTACACTGTAGCCAAACTAATTCGGCGCTTTTAAAGCATAAAACAAAGATTTAAAAAAAAACACACATGTGCGTTGCTGCATTGCACCAGCATATCTAAAAATATTGAATGTTCTAATAATTTCTTTGAAATTTGCTTTATTGACAAGATCCTTGATTTGCTAGACATCAAAGGGAAAATAAAAAAAAAAAAAAAAATTTCGGAATCTGATTTTCAGGCATGAAACGCTAACCGAAAAACAATTACTCTTCGCACTCGATAGACTTTCTTGTACACACTGAAAAAATACTGCCATGCGTTCACTGCTGTAATCTTATTAACTCCTTTGGGTTCCTTTTATATAATAACTTCTTTATCTTCTGTCATCCATTTAATTCTTCTGTTCTCTTTTTCCCTCTGTTATGCGCCCCTCTTCAAAAGATTATAGTTACGCTCTAATTAATGTACGAAATGAAGCTAAGCCAATATGTGGCTTAAAACATTGCATAGTTTACATTTCATAACTACATCAAAGATTTCAGAGCCCTTATCTCATTCATGAATTTTACTTGATTTTAACAATTAGTTTTCTAATAGCTTTATCAAGGCTGTAATTTCAAAGGGAACGTTTTAATAGATGAAGTTTAGTACCGCTTAAAACAGCTTTCTTAAGAATCGTTTGGTAAGGTTGAAAAACGAGAAACTGTGAAGTATTTTAAAATGACTTTCTCAGTCAGCTTACTGTAATCTCAGAAAATGCAAATTATTCAGATGAGATTTCATTTTCTAATCACCGCTATCACAAAAAAATATGAATTGTTATAAAAAAAGTTACTTAGTCACTTTGCTTTGACTTGAAAGATGTGGAATATTTAAGAGTAAATTTCCTGTCTCAAATAGTGTGATCTCGAGGAAAATATGGAACATCCTTCTTCCCCATTTACCGTAATCTCAGGAAATAAAATAATTCAGAAGCAACTCCTCTTTCTTAAATACTGTTACCTCGGAATACACAGAGCATTGTAGGGTACTGAATACTGGATTTTATTTTTTGTAGCATAGAAGAATTCTTAGTTCATATAAATACAAGCTGAGAAAATAAGGAATATTTAACAAGAAATATTTTAGAATTTTTCAGCCTTCTTACTTTATTCTCATTAAATATTGAACATTTTATAAGATATTCCTTTTTAGTTGTCTGTAAAAGAAAACTACTGAGATGGCTTTGCCTGTCCGTCCGCACTTTTTCCTGTCCGCCCTCGTCAAACATCAAATTGCAGCCATCTAGCCTCAGTAGTTTTTATTTTATTTAGGATTAAAGTTAGCCATGATCGTGTATCTGGCACCGCTATAGGTGCCAACAGCACATGCCACCACCGGGCCGTAGCTGAAAGTTTCATGGGCCTCGGCTGAGAGTTTCATGGGCGGTGGCTGAGAGTTTCATACAGCATTGTATTCTGTACAGAAAATTCGATTGCTCCGAAGAAACCTCGGCGGATTTTTACTTGTTAAATTTTGTGATAGAAATACTGAATATATTACTTTGACGTCGGTTTCGTATTCTTTTTATTATAATATCTGATGATGAAATATTTCAAAGAGGTCTTTGTAACTCCTTATTTGTCTTTACTGAATACCAAACTATAAGGAAGAATTTTACTGAAATTTCTTATTCAGAATGTTGTGATGTGAGAAAAATGTTGACTGTTCTAGAAAGAATTTCTAATTAGCCTACGTTTACTTTAATCTCAGAAAAAATGGAATATTTTAGATGAACTTTCGTTTCTGAATATCGTGACTTCAGAAAACAAGAAATATTCCTGGAAATTTTATTTTATTAATTCTTTGCTCTCAGAATTTAATTCTAGAACGCTATTATTTGTTATAGATTCTGATGGTCAGAATGTATGGAATATTTATTCGTGTTTAATCTAAATATTATGAATTAAAACAATATGTTTGGAATACAGTAATTCACAGACAAATTCTTACAGAGTGTGAAATCTGCTGAAGGAAATTTGCCATCTTAATCAATGCCACCTCACCACTGAAAAAAAGTAGTAAACCCATCGCTAAGAACTATTCTTAGCAAAAGTCATAAATTCCTCTTCCCATTTTGAATCTTTCCTTAATTTCAAAAGATAAAAAGAAAGTTGTGAGATGAAGTAGAATGTAAATACAAAAGAATTTGTTTGATGAGTTTCATTATGAATGTAAATAATCTGGGATTTATATGAAAACGCTGAAATTCAACATTTTTGAGTGATTTAAGTTAATATGCTAAAAGAGAGCTCTAACTGCATTGTTGGAAAAATAAGATCGGGGATATTCTTGTGAATATTTCAAAAGGAAAGGAAACGAAATAAATTTCAACGATTTTAATAATGGGAAATGAAGCTGAAGCGGTTTGATCTCCAGGAATGAACGTTTTGCATCCAACGGGCCAACTGATCCCTTTGCTGCAAGGGCCATCAACGAGGGGCGGGACAGCGAGGGGAAGCAACCCAATAGCTCTCCGTCATTGACAAAGGGGACGACGGGAATCGAAATCCAGGAGAAGGATTCATCATCATTTAAACCCTTTCAAACTGCAAAAGACTAAAGCTGCCCTCACGTACTTAGAAAACAAAATCCATAACTCGATTTTGCTTGTGTGAAAATACAACTATTGTCGCAAACTAATTTTCACCTACACTTTCAACATTATAGTCTTTGGATTTCCTAGAACAAGCAAATGAAACGGGGGAATAATAATAATAATAATAATAATAATAATAATAATAATAATAATACTGGACAGATGTATATCTCCTACCCCATTAGCATAAGCAGTTACGTCTAAACTGGCATCTGGAGAAGAATAAGAACAAGATGAGAAATATAACGTAATTAGTAGGTGAAGTAGGGAAGTAATTCTACCTCAGAATTAGCAAAAATGATAAACGGAAGAAATCCGTATTAAGAATGGTCTTAACGTAGTCGTTAGCAATATACCGCCACTCGAAAGGTGGAAAGTTATAGAAATGGGGAACACAAGAGAGAATTCCAGAGCTTAGCAAAATAAAGAGGGGAACAAACAACGAAAAGAACAATCCGAGGGGTGATGGCCTTCAGGGAGCATATGTTGAAAATGATAATAATAAAAAGAATTCAGATTTTCATTCCTGTTTTTTTACTAATAAGAGACGCCAATAAACCTCATATACCTGACATAATTAATAGTAGTAAATCATTATTTTATTACGCTTTATAGGTCTTCTTGTGTCTGACCTGTCATAAAAACCTACAACCTATCACTTCAAATTAATATCTTTCAAGATCAACGTCATGTCAAAATAAAAAAAAAATAAAAATAAAAAAAAACAGCAGCTATAGCAGAGTCCACCTAGCTTTGCAGCAAAGCCCCACCCACTGCACACCAGTGATTGGCTAGCTCTCGAAGGGTGAATGACGTCACACTAGTTAACAGTCCAAATGATTACCAGTATGGATTTGACTCCGTTCTGTCATGTTGAGTTCTGTGCATTAATCATGACACCACAGATTTCAGTTCCCGGAGTTGTGACGTATGCAATTGATATTTCCGATAAAAGATATATTAAGTTATATATCGTTATGAAGGTCTTGGATCATTTTGTCTGTGCATCTTTTTGTTTTTGCTTTTATCATGCGCAGCCTAAATACACAAGCAGCTTGCTTTATTTTCTTTTAAATTGGTGTTGGCACACATAAGCGATCCCACATAGAGCACATTAATTGAAATGAAGCATAGATTTATGCAGCCATGTCAAATGTTAATATCATTGAGAAATTAGGCCTACTCATCAGCTTCTTATATTCTGAGGCAATGACAGGGCACAGGCCTACACATCAAACTCATATTTTGTGACAATGACAGAGCATGGACCTACACGTCAATTTCTTATCGCAATTAATTTTCTACCTGTATCTGTTGGAAATAGAGTAGGTTTTAATTAATAGTAGTTTCAACTCCACGATATATAATGTCTATGCATAAAGTGGAATGTACATGTATAAGCAAGTGCACATACACATAAATGCGTGGTTGGCCATAATAATTGTAACGCCACTTATACCATAAAGAATAAAAGTAAAACTTGTGGACACGTAGCTGATGGCACACACAGATCAATCATAGGACTGTCTCAGCCTTACACACGATTATCAAATTACTCTCAATGATCTATATTGAAAATATAGGCTACTTACAAAAGGGACAACAAATTATATTACTGTGATGAGTAAATATAAGGCTGCTGTGGCCTTCTATGAAAAGGAAAGCTATGGTAGGAAGGAATCATAAGATGCTTCACCAAATAATAAAAAAAAAAATGACAGCTGAAAAAGTCATGGATGAGATGATCCAAACCAGTTTGCGAGAGCCCATGATTCATTTGCTTTCGAGGTCATTCTTGTAGATTACCCTGTTGGAGAAAAGGATACATAAGAGTCAGTAAATTTTCACTCTCTCTCTCTCTCTCTCTCTCTGTTATTAAGAGAATATTCTAGCGTAGACTGTATTCATAAAGATCTAGATTACTTAGAATTAAAACAAATGACTAAATTCCAATTAACAAGAGTAGGCAGATAATTCTTTACAACAGTATTTTATGAATGGGTCTATGTTTATTCTGTAATGTTAGGTTACCACATGAAAATTTTTCGAAGACACCACAAGCACCACAACAGCAGCAACAAAAACAAGAATAACCACAGCAAGAACCACAATAAAACGGCTGACTATAAGATAGAGGCCTATAATCCAAACGTCATAAAGACATAGCACATTATAGCTCTGTTATTTTTTATGGTTCCACATACATATATATATATATATATATATATATATATATATATATATATATATATATATATATATATATATATATATATATATACTGATGAATTATAGGACGAAGAGCATGCAATGTATATTTTCAACACTTTATTTTTAACATTTCAGGTACTAATCTGGTCCATTTTCAGAAAATCAGCTGAAATAAGCAAAATACATGGATATGGTAAAATTTATATATATATATATATATATATATATATATATATATATATATATATATATATATATATATATATATATATATATATATATATATATACTTTTATATACATTGTTACAATTACAAATTGCAATAAAGGTCTAAAAATTAAAGGTAAGACTTAAAATTATTTTTTTTTAACTACAGCTTGATGATATAATGATATCACATATTTACATTATACACAAAGGAAATGGACTGCCGTCAAAGTTAAACGCTGGATTATTTAATCAAATCAATATATTGTAATTCTAAAATTCTGACTTCTTGTTCATTCCTGGACTATGTCAGTAGTTTAAAGTTCTCTCTGTTTAAAGTTACGTGACATAATTTCTGCCAGCTATGTCTTATTCCTGAATGTAGATGTCTGACCAGTGGTACGGCTGTTCGTGAACTGACAGCTGTGTTGACCGATACGAAACGAAAGATTCTTTATACTAGAACCAATATTTCCCAAATTGCTTGCAGCATGTAAATTTGTAGACAATCGACGAATACAGACCACTCGGTAGTTCCTTCGATTATTTACAAATTTGTGTGTTCCAAGTCCAATTTGGAATGTATCAGCTCTAGTATAAAGAATCTCTTCTTTTGAATCAGCCAACACAGAGCTGGTAGTTCACGAACAGCCGTACTACCAGTAAGACCTCTACAGTCAGCAATAAGAGATCACTGTCAAAATTTACGTCACTTAACTTTAAGTAAAAAGGACTTTAAAATATTGACAACGTCCAGGAATGAATCAGAACTCAGAATTTTAGAATCTATATTGATTAGATTAAACAAGCCAGCTTTAAACCTTGATGACAGTTCATTTCCTTTGTATATAATGTAAAAAGGTGTTATATCACTATATCATCATGTCCTAGTTAAAAAAACATTAATTTAATTTTTTTAGACCTTTATTGTATTTTGTAATTGTAATATTGCAAATACCTTTTCCATATCCGTGAATTTTGCTCATTTCAGCTGATTTTTTGAGAATGGTACCAGATTAGTACCGAAACATTAAAAATAAAGACTTGAAAATATGCTTTGGATGTTCTTTGTACTAGAATTCACTAGTCTACTGATATTCCCAACGTCTACTCCAGTTACGACGATTATATATATATATATATATATATATATATATATATATATATATATATATATATATATATATATATATATATATATATATATATATATATATATATATATATATATATATATATATATATATATATATATATATATATATATATATATATATATATATATATATATATATATATATATATATATATATATATATATATATATATATATATATATATATATATATATATATATATATATATATATATATATATATATATATATATATATATATATATATATATATATATATACATATATATATATATATATATATATATATATATATATATATATATATATATATATATATATATATATATATATATATATATATATATATATATATATATATACATATATATATATATATATATATATATATATATATATATATATATATATATATATATATATATATATATATATATATATATATATATATATATATATTTAATGCATGTGAGTTTGTGTGCGTGCATCTTTACCTCTCAGATAAGGTAAAGATGGAACACCGACTGTGCATCTTGATCAGTACTGTCTTTATATTTACGAAATTTCCAGAAGACTGAAAATGATACCAAGTGAGAAAGTGAGAATTTACACGTAATGTTTTATTTTCCTAGGTGAAGTTGCTTATATACGAGTATATATATATATATATATATATATATATATATATATATATATATATATATATATATATATATATATATATATATATATATATATATATATATATATATATATATATATATATATACATACATATATATACACACAGCCCTTCCTTGGCTGAGTCGGTAGAGCTTCAGACTGTCACTGATGGGCCGGAGTTCAATTCCCCCGACCGGCTGATGAAGAGTTAGAGGAATTTATTTCTGGTGATAGAAATTCATTTCTCGCTATAATGTGGTTCGGATTCCACACTAAGCTGTAGGGCCCGTTGCTAAGTAACCAATTGGTTCTTAGCCACGTAAAATAAGTCTAATCCTTCGGGTCAGCCCTAGGAGAGCTGTTAATCAGTTCAGTGGTCTGGTAAAACTAAGGTATACTTTTATATATACATACACACACACACACACACACACACACACACACACACACACACATATATATATATATATATATATATATATATATATATATATATATATATATATATATATATATATATATATATATATATATATATATATATATATATATATATATATATATATATATATATATATATATATATATATATATATATATATATATATATATATATATATATATATATATATATATATATATATATATATATATATATATATATATATATATTTACATAAATAAATATATATATATATATATATATATATATATATATATATATATATATATATATATATATATATATATATATATATATATATATATATATATATATATATATATATATATTTGAACACACACACACACACACACACACACACATATATATATATATATATATATATATATATATATATATATATATATATATATATATATATATATATATATATATATATATATATATATGCAGAATCTCATCTGGGACATGGTAGTTATTACAGTACCTTAACTTCCCTCTTACCCTTTCGACTCTCCCCCATCTGAAAGACATTCATTCGTGTAACTCGTCTTACCCGTTCCCCCTCTGAGGTCCCTCATCTCAAGTGTCTCTCATCACCCTCTGGCAAATTCATTCTTTTTACTGATGAGACGTTTCTTATGGACCATTTCCTTCAGTTGCTTACTACATGTAATTGTCACGTTCAAATATGAATCCTCTTCGCGTATTTGATAAAAATATCCCCGTCTTTTTGTTATTCTTGTCTTCTCACTCTCAATGCCTCTGTTTCTCATTTTCTCCTATCATCATCGGCATTAATAGGAAGAATAATTTCCTTTGTTATTTCTTTATTTACTTTTTACTCTTCTCCCCTTTTCCGCTTGTCAGACTTGTTACCCACTGGACAATGATACTTTTTATTCCCTTCCCCTGTCCTACCCTGGGGTAGAACGTGAAATCTCCGGAGGGTGACACCGGAACTCTGGTGGAAACATACTAGAAATATTAGAGATGGAAACTTTTGCGTCAGGTAAAAATTTTTCAAGTAAAATTTTAAAGTATTTTTATTTTATTAGACTAGTTTCGAAGTATTCTCATTGTGGTACAGTACAGTATGTCTTTCTTTTCTTTCTGCACAGATAAAGAAAAGCTCTTCCCAACCGTTTCTTTGAAAAAATGTCGGCATATGAAAAAAGATATATAATGAAATCGGATTAGATATTTCTCATGGGGTGACGCCAGAACACTGCCCAAGTTTTTGCAGAGCCATGTACTACAAGAATAGGTGTCATATGCCAACTTCGCAACACTTTTAATTTTTCTTGCATTTTTGGGTGGCCCAAGCGACAAAAGGAAATTAGGTAACCAATCCTTTTGGCCTCTGCGCCTGATAAAAGTGTAAAATGCTACTTTTGATCAAAATGTACGATAGATTTTTACCGATTACTATACAACCATAAAGAGAACAGCAGGCACTCTTCTAGCGCTGAAGCCAGGATCTCTTCAGAAGAGAGTGGTTTCGGAATGGCCTAATCTCTGAAGTTGTAAAGATGTAAAAGCTAACGGTGCCACGGGATCAGATTGTCTGGTGTGCACTGACTTCATTTTTTAACCTTCAGTGCCTTTATTTATTCAGGTTTTTGTTCAAATTCATGTAACAGCTTTTCTGTAATAATTTATAATGTGCAAATAGAGAAAACCTTCCTTGGGTCAAATGAGGACCACGTGCAAAATTTAGTCTAGATCTGCCGATCAAGCGGTTCGGATTTCAAAAGAGGACAAGTTTACATACATACAAGTATACAAGTTTACTTACATTCACACACACACACACACACACACACACACACACACACACACACACATATATATATATATATATATATATATATATATATATATATATATATATATATATATATATATATATATATATATATATATATATATATATATATGTGTGTGTGTGTGTGTGTGTGTGTGTGTTATGAGGGAACTTTCCTTTGAAGACCCTCGCGTTTTGTAAAAATGGAGTTGGAGTGTTAATCAAAACTCGTCTCCATTGTTTTGGTTTATTTTCTATCTTAGTAAAAAGTAGCGTGTTACCGCTCTCACGACCTGCGCTTGAATCCCCTGAGTGGTGATTCAGATTACGCTCCTGCTTGCGCGTCACAGACATACGCACGCATTCATTTTAAAACACAAATGTGAATCAAAGCTTGAATAACATAAGTAATGATTAAATCGGTTACGATAAATAATCAATTGTCGTTTTCCGACTTGAAACATAACAGATAATGTTTCTAAAGATATAAGATAAATGTTATCCAGTTATACAGCGAACTGACAACAGATAGCCATGTGACCTCGTTCGCTCAGGCGTTGTCTCATGTTTTGCTTTGACAGCGCTGCGTCAACAAGTGATATGAACAACACACCGCGACTCTCTCCTTTCTCTACGCTACTGCGTCTTGGTTTTATCACAGTTAAACAGATACAGATATTATACTTCATTACACATCATTATATATATATATATATATATATATATATATATATATATATATATATATATATATATATATATATATATATATATATATATATATATATATATATATATATATATGTGTGTGTGTGTATATATATATATATATATATATGGTCAAACAGGTTGTGTTCTTTTCAGTTATTAGAAAATCTTTTGGGATGAGGCTACTATGTCAAAGGATTAAATCAACGTCAGAAAGTGCGGCCGACATATTGTTATTTGTTAAATTTTCGATGCTCTTAACAAAATTTTCAACAAAAAACGTTAAATTTAATGTTTGCTAATACTTACCTTGATTTTCTATTCCGTTCTATAATATGTTATATCTGATTCTCCATTTCCCTTTTTATCTTTTCATATATGAGTCGTCATTCCCTTTCATATTCTTTCATTTGCGAGTCTCTCGTCTTCTTATGAGACTTCAGTTTATCCCATGGTCTCCCATATTGAAGTGACACATCTAGATGTATTATCTTTACAAAAAATTCCTTTATGTAATCTAAATACACTGTCTCTGTTGTACTGATTAAAGTCAGTGTAGTATGCCTAGGAAAACTTACAATTGAGTAACTCATACTTCATGATGTCACCTAAACCACTAATCTTTGGGTGACTGTTAAGTTTGGCCCGTACGTGGATAAGGGACCTCCAATAAATCCCCCGCCCCGCCAACAAAAAAAATGACTACGTCATCGAAGTTCCGCAACACTGGGTGAGGTAGCAAGTGTCTAGCATCTCGACACTTCCAGACTCGTGCTTATGCATCATAAGCAGCAATTGGCACTGGATCTTGGCCTCCAACCTGGAGGACTCATATGTCACTGCATGTCCAACCAAACAGCTTATCAAAAGTTGGTCTAATCTTAAGAATAAATCAGGTGACTCTTGGAGCAACATGGTCAACGATAAATTAGAGCCACCCCCCTCCACAGAACAAATGGAAAGTTATGAAGTTTTCTGCTATAGCCCATCTCCAAGTACATTATTTTAAGTTTCTATTAAGCTATTTTTCATTTTACATTTCTTGTATTTTCAGAATGAGTGACGGAGTTAGATACAGCCATGGCTAACAACTCGGAAGAAATAGGATGGACTGACCGAATCTGGGCTATAACCTTCAGAGAGGCCAGGAATTCTGGCGCATCCTTCATTTCACGTTCCTGGATAGCTAAATACATTAAAAGAGATGATTCCTTTGTTAAAAGAAACTGGCACACAAATCCATATGACTGTCATCGCGAAAAGAGTGAGAATCTTGGATGGCCTAAAGTCCTTTCTCAGGAGTCAAAAGACATCATAGCTGAGACAGTGGGTAGACCAAGAAAGTCTTTACGTAAATTGGTGCTTGAACTAGAAACAAAAAGGGGAAAGAAGAGAAGTTATAGTGCTGTATATCGTGAGTTGAAAAAATCTGGTATCAAGCCATTTCATGTTATCAGCAAGCTCAGCATCACTTAGCAACAGAGAGAAGACTGTGCATGGTTTTGTGGTTCATTTCTTAAAGATTGGGATGAAGCTGACTTTCTCCATGTTGCCACGTCAGATGAATTCTTCACTTATACATTCAGGAAGCCAAATCATAAAAATGACATCATCTGGGCTGCAAATCTGGATGATATCAGCGATGACGTGCGCTATCGCCAAGTTGTGAAATTTCCTGAATGTTTGGGAATTTTTCTCTGTTTTACAGCCAAACAGTTAATGTAGATCATCAAACGAAAAGGACAGTCATGGAATGGTGAATACTTCAGAGAAACTGTGCTTACTGGTCGAGAATTTCCTTTCCTCAAAGATCCTGAAAATGTGTTATCTGTTGAAGTCACATTTTTGCATGATAAGGCACCATGTTTCAAGGCTCTTCAGACACAGGAGCTGCTTCAAAACAGTGGTATTGATTTCTTGTCATCAAGTGAATTCTCTAGGTAACTCCCCTGAACTTAATGTGTGTGAAAACATTGGCAGTATCTACAAGGATCATGTTGAAGCACGTACAGTGAACTATGATGGCATACCAAGCCTCGACAACCTGTGAAGAGAGGTGACCGAAGTGCTCAGGGAAAATGAGTTTGAGTGTCAGCTTTTTTGCGATTTGCTGAAATCATGCCCCCTCAAGAATGCAGGCTGTGGTACAGGCAGATGGAGGCCACACGAAATGTTAAATACTTAGGGAGGAACTTAAATAAATACCTGTTCTGAATTACTTTTGTTTTTGTCCATATCAATTTTAGCTTATGCTGTAGAGGTCGGGCTCTAATTTTGAAACACTATGTATATATGTATATATATATATATATATATATATATATATATATATATATATATATATATATATATATATATATATATATATATATATATATATATATGTGTGTGTGTGTGTGTGTGTGTGTGTGTGTGTGTGTGTGTATACATATATGTATGTATGTATATATATATATATATATATATATATATATATATATATATATATATATATATATATATATATATATATATATATATATATATATATATATATATATATGTGTGTGTGTGTGTGTGTGTGTGTGTGTGTGTGTGTGTGTGTGTGTGTGTGTGTATGTTTGTATTTTTGTGTTGGAGCATTCAGTTTTAACATAATTATGCATTTAGTGTTGAACTGAGCTATTTGGCACCATCTGTGCATTCCCTCATTAAATCCCTTTGAGCGTCTTATTATTCTTGCAAGAAACCATCTTGCACATATTGAAGATAGGCCTCAACTGTGGAATCACTCGGCTCTATCCCACGTGCAGTACCCATTCAACCCCCTCTTTGATGTTTCCAGTTATGAAGACATCATCGGCATAGAATATACATCCTGTGTAGGATTCATTCATTTAGCAGGCCCTTATTATTACCTGCCCAGTAATTCGTCATTATTCTGATCACGATTTTATGTAAATATAATTAGCTAAGAGAACCCTTGAGTTTATATAATCTTCCCTCACATGAAGAGGGTCATAGGCCACAGATTTTCCATTGCAACATTTACGTTAATGCAGAATAAATACTTGCTGCTAAAAATGACATATTCTTATCATTAAATTCCTATTACATTAAGGCAGCGTTAATCAAAATATTCTCACAACGTAATGGTATAGTTAAAACAATGAATTTATACTAAGATATTTCTAGAGATACTTCATGCACTCTTAATATTAATCAATTAAAATTTTGCACACATGCAGTTAGTCTGCCTTGAAGAGGCATTACAGTAAGGTAAAAGTCGGCTTGGTTAGGTGTTTTCACAATACTTGAGCAACGGCTCAGTGCCATTCTGGCTCTATAACACAAGGTTGCAAGTCTGAGACTCGAGATTTATCACAGAGATTCACAAAGAGAATAAGTGACAGATTCAGAGTAATCAATGATTGTTAACAAAAGATTGTGATTAAATATGTCGAAATTACATTACTTAGACTATGGAAAACTGCTAGGATCATTTCTTAGCCCAAGAAGGCCACAAAGGTAGACAGAGGGTGTGACTCCTCCGGCAGGATCATTTGCCAGCATCTACGATAATGGCACTGTGCTAAGTTGGTACTCATATAATAATAACTAATGGCAATGGAATATCGTATTTTAAATGCATCATGCTGTGTTAGGCATGAAGGGGAAGTCATAGGACTTATACAGTTGGCATATCTGTCAACGGCACTGCATTGGCAGAGGGGATTAAAGTAAAATGGGGCCTTGGTAAGGCATAAAATAAATGCAAATAATAACCAAAGTAAGGAAGGGAAATGTTAAAAGAAAAGAATAAAGGATAGAGTTATAAGGAAGATAAATAGGTGAAGGACCCTGACATCCTCTCCTGGATAGAGGTGCCAAAGCCTTCGTAGGGTAAAGTGATGGCACTGTGCCAATTAGGCACGGGTGCCAGGAGAGCTCAGGGCTCTCTTTAAGCTGCCTGGAATTATCCACGCCTATGGTATTTTCTCCACAAAACTCTCTTACCTTGATGGTTTCTCTTGGTCAGGGAATCTGTGGAACCGAGCCCCGGGAGGGTATTTGAGTGCCACCTGTGACCAGTTTCTTTGATGGCTGACCCAGAGGCCTTCTTTACAAGCTCTACCACGATCTGTCACAGTTCCTTGAGTTCATCAGCCAATTGAGGCTTGGCAGAATCCTTATTCACTGTTGTGTCGGCGGCAGACCGAGACAGAGCAGAAGCGGTCGTGTGGGCGTGAGAGGTTCGCAGGTAAGAGTGACCAGCTCAGGCATGGGTTGCGAGGCTGCACCTTTGGGTGAGCTTCCGCAGTGGTTGGAAAGATCAGTCTCTCTTACTGGGATTGGTAGCAGAGCCAAGCCAGGAGAAGAGAGGGGGCGCCCGGACTTGGATCTCTGGAAAGGAGATAGGGGACCTGCCCTGGCAGTGGCACTAAGGCAGGGTCAGGCACTAATATTTGATTTGGAAATTGCTTGTCGTTCAGGATGGACGTAGTGTGGCACTGCTCAGTGCACCCAAGTGACACTGGCAGAGATTGTGAATCAAGTGTGGGATCTCCTGGAGGGATATCTATTTGGGGCCCTGGCACTGGCACTGGCACTGGGGCAGGGCCAGGAACCAGAATGGGATCTGGAATTGATCTTGATGGAGGGGGCCACTGCACATCGCACTCAGGTGGCACTGGCAATGAAACGAATGCAGGCATTTGAGGCTTACTCAGGCCTAATGAATGATTTGGGGGATTTGGACCCCTGGATTGCTGTAACTTAGATGGGGACTGGAATTCCTGCCCCAGGAGAATGTCACAACCTCCAGGAATGTGTCTAGCTACTGTGAGGTCGCAGATTTCAGACCTGTGAGATCTTGTGACCCTCAACTTGACAGTAGGAAGTATTATCATAAAATGATTGATTTTCTCAACTATGATGAGTTTATGTCTGTTAAATTTATGTCTGTTAATGGTAGCTCCAAGGGGAACTTTCTCTTCCCTTATGAGGGACATTTGTGCACCAGAATCATTAAATGCTTTAACCTGGCTGGTGGGCCACCTACCTCAGGGAAGTGCCACATAAATGGGACCCTGGGCTGGAGGACCTAAGGACGTTGGGTCTGTGACTGCCAAGGCAAGAGCGGGCGTACTGGACTTATTATTATTAGGGCATTTTGCCCATTGGGCAGAGTGCCCATAGACTATGCAAGCGGGGCAATAAGTTTGACTATAATCTTTACCTGGCACTGTCCCATTAGAGGGGCAGACCCTTTACCCTTTGACCATGACCCAGGTGTGGCTCGTTGGGGTGTTGTTCCACCTGAGGATGTAGAGGAGTCTTCTGGTTAATTCTCAGCCTTCAAGCGGCACTGCTCAGTGGGGTGCCCTGTTCTCTTACAATACCCACACACAGGTTTCCTATAGAAATGCCATTCTTGGGAAGTTGCTGGGAGTTGGTTGAGGCAGGCAAGGAGGGATATAATTTTCGTCCATGGGAACTAAGATGGGGATGATGTTTATCCCATATGTCACACCAACGGCAGCACTTGACCACTGTCTTAAGCACCTTATTGCATAGGTGAGTGGCAAGAGCTGGCGGGTCATAAAATAAGAAGCCCTCGAGCTGGAAGAGTTCGAGGACATCCTCCACACTAGTGGCTTTCAGAAATGCTAGCCATCGTTTTAGGGCCTGGGCCTTTTTGAAGATCCACTCAGACCAGTTAGGCCTGATTTCTTGGTTACAGGCCTACATGGAAATCAGGATCGCGTTGAAATCCTTAACTTGAAATTAAGTGAATGGTGTTCAAATAATGGTATTTCATTTATAAGTACGGACTTGGTCTTTAAAATAGGCACAGGAGACGTTGACATAAATTGTTACACTTCAGTAGGGGAAATATCTAGATTAGGAGTTATCAGGCTTGTCGATGCTATTGTTAAATCATGCCCAGGTATCGCTAGTGATAACTGGTCAGAGATAAAGAATGAAATGACGTTTGTTACCAGTAGGAATAATGGAGCTATCCCTAAGGTTAGTGGGTTTCATTTGCAAAATCTGTCAACTTCTGTAAAACGTAACGGAAGTCGTGATAACATAAGAAATTTCGAGAGAAACGGAAGTAGAGATATGTTTCATCAACAAACAGGCAATCAGTCTGGGATCACTGCTAATGGTGGAATGTCGAGGAGAACAAATTACTTTTATCAGAATGATAATAATCATGGCGTAAATCATCAGATACCGAGAGATATGCGTCCGGGAAATAGGAAAATCAACCAAATTACAATTCTCAATTCCATAAGGGAAGCTAAATGGTTGTTATAACTGTGGTGAGTTCAATCACCATGCCCGTAACTGCCGCCACGATCATCAGTTAAGGTGCGGGAACTGTAGAAAATTAGGTCATAAGAGTAAGCTTTGTCGAGAGGGTGCTTTCATAGGTTAAGGGTTGGGCAATGAAGACGTCGCCGAAAGTACACTGAGAAAGGAAGACTATCTTCATATAGCTCATGTTAACGCAAGGTCCCTATTAAGATGTCTTGATGAATTAAAGTTGTCGATAGTCAACAAGAAAATTGATGTTCTTTGCGTCTCCGAAACTTGGTTAGAACCGAATATTCTTGATCAATATGTGGGAATTGAAGGCTATAATTTGTTTAGATGCGATGGTGGACGAGGTGGAGGTGTCTGCATCTATGTTAGAAAAGACCTGAGATGTGTTCAAATGAGAAATATAATTCCGTCCTGTGAAGGAATCGAAGATGCTTGGGTGAAAATACAATTGCGCAAATTACCAACCATAATTGTGGGGTCGCTTTACCGTCACCCAAATGCTCCAGTAAATACATTTAATTACATACATGATAAATTGCAGGCAATGTTAACGGAAAACAAGAATTTCTTTTTATTGGGTGACCTGAACGATGATCAGCTGAAAAATCGGTCAAAATTCAGCAATATTGTAAATTTATTAAATTGTGCTCAGGTCATTGATAAGCCTATACCCGCATCACCCTTATTCAAGATCCCTCATAGACGTTCTAGTTACAAATAAAAAGGATGTAATAAAAAAGATAGAAGTAGCCTCTTGTCCTCTCTCTGATCATGAAATGATAGCAGCTGAAATTGATGTTAATAAACCAAAACGGAAACGTGAGGTCAAAACATTTCAAAGCTTGAAGAATTATACCCCTATGGCTTTTTGTAATAAATTGATTGATGCAATCCCAGTGCTTAGTAGTATCTTAAATACAGACGACGTTAATAAACAAGTTAATATATTACCAAGTACATTTAAGTCATGTCTAGACTCTTGCGCTCCTATTGTTATCCGGGAAATTACAGACCACCAGCTCCATGGATTACTGAGGAAATTAAAACTGAAATGGAAAAAGAGATCGATTCAAGACAATTTTTAATCATTCGAATAGAGTCGATCATTTTGATGAGTATAAGAAGTCAAAGAAAAAGGTAGCATCCTTAATTCGGTCAGCTAGAATAAATATCAATGACAAAAATTCTACGAATGTAAAAGGAATAAAGGTAAGACTTGGAAAGTCATAAATGAGATTATACCTAGTAAAGGTAAAGGTTCAAGGTTTGTCAATGTTGGTGATCCTGTTGAATCAGCAGAGAAATTTAATGAATTTTTTGCCAACGTCGGTAAAACCGTTTTTGAAGAAATACAGAGACTAAATTCAGCCATTGGTAACTCCGATGTTGCCCTCTCCCAACTGCGAAACAATCATTGACGTATTTTCGACCCCAACCTGTCAGTGTGGAAACTAATAATAATCGTAAAAATCTAAAAACAAGAATAGTTGTGGAATAGACGAAATGAATAGTAAATTCTTAAAAGATTCCCTCCTGCTTTAGCATTTTACATAACCGTTATTATTAATACATCAATCGTGACTGGCATTTTTCCTTGTGACTGGAAATATGCTCTTGTTTGCCCTGCATTCAAGGGAGGAGATAGTGAGACCCTGGACAATATCGTCCCATTTCGCTTCTACCAGTTTTGTCTAAGGTTTTAGAAAGAGTAGTCAGTGACCAGCTGTGTGAATACCTATCTGTTAATCACCTTCTGTCAGATACACAGCATGGATTTAGGAGCCGAATGTCAACTCAGACTGCGTTAACAAAGGTTACGGAAGTCTTATATAAAAATGTAGATAAAGGCGAAATTTCTTTGTTGGCTCTTTGTGATTTGTCGAAAGCTTTCGATAGCGTACCTCATCCAATTCTCCTGAATAAGATGGCGTTACTTCGCATTGATAAATTTTGGTTTGAAGACTACTTATCCAATCGCTTTCAGTCTGTGAAAATGGATTCTTATATTTCAACTAAGAAAAACGTTAATTATGGAGTGCCTCAAGGATCGGTCTTAGGTCCGATTTTATTTAAAATTTTTATCAATGACTTGCAAAGTATTGAGCATGATTGTGAACTTGTTCAATTTGCTGATGATGCACAATTCATTTTTTCCAATAAATATGAAAACCTAGACACTCTCGTAAGAAATATGGAAGGAACGATGGATCGAGTCAATTCCTACTTCTGCCAAAACGGTTTGAAAATAAACACAAATAAAACTCAGTTTATATTTATAGGCTCTCGCCAATATATAGATAGAATACCATCGAATCTGGTTATCAGAGCTGGTACATCTCTTCTGAATGTGAGTGTGTAAAAAATCTAGGTTTATATATAGATAGCAATCTGACATTTAATGGTCATATAGAATCTATATGTAAGAAAGCAAATGGCATTTTAGTGTTTTTGAACAGACACAAGGAATCTTTTGACTTTGACTCAAGAAAAATGGTCGTTGAATCGCTAGTGCTGAGCTTATTTTCATATTGTGCTGTGTTATGGGGAGGAGGGCATAAAACTCTAATACAGAAGGTACAAAGAATTCAGAATTTTGCTGCTAAAATTGCTGTGGGAGGTGGAAAAAAGTCTGACTGTGCTACTCCATTCATAAAGAAGCTCGAATGGTTAAAAGTTAAAGAGCAAATAGAATATGACCTTGCTTTATTCATGTTTAAGCAGCGCAATTTACAACCATCAGAAAGAGTTATAGATATAGGGACAGTAGGAGAAAACACTGTAAGAATAACAAGGCAAACAGATAACTTGGTGGTTAAACGTACTAGGACTAAATTAGCTGAGCGAGCCTTATCAGTGAGGGGGCCTGTTTTGTGGAATACACTTCCTTCAGATGTAAAAGAAAGCGAAACAATAAATTCTTTTAAAAGAAAATTGAAAGGCTATTTTCTTGACGTTGTTGGATGAGCCATTGTTGGCATTGTGTTTTGGATCAGATGTTTTGTTTTATGTAAAATATTGTTAATAGATAACATATATAATTCTATGAATATATTACTTTCATCAGTATGAGGCTAAATTTTAAACAAACATGCACGTTGTAAGAATACCCACTGTAAATTTGTGGAATAAAGGTATTATTATTATTATTATTATTATTATTATTATTATTATTATTATTATTATTATTATTATTATTATTATTATTATTATTATTATTATTTCTCCACCTTTTCCTCCAACGGTCGGGAGTTGTTTCAAAATCTTTTATGATGGCTTGGCAGACAAGGGCAAAATTTCCTTGATCCTCAGGGGGAAAGCATTGAATGCAATGGCACCCTTCCCTTCCAGGTGCTTTCCCAAGATCAGAGACTCTTCTTCAGTAGAGGACTGATAGGTCATCAGGACCTTTTCAATATGGTCAAGCCAGGCTTCAGGCTTGGCTTCTTCCCATTTCCTTATGAGGGTGCTTACACTGCTGAGGGTTGAATGAGGGGAGGGCGTTGGTGCATTGCGAATTTCGTGAACTACCATTGCAAGCTGATGAGCTCTTTCCTTCTCCCTCTCCTGCCTTTCTTTCTCCTTCTCCTGTCTTTCTGCCTCTTCTCGCTTCTCCTGGGCTATTCTTTCTTTCTCCTTCTGCTTTTCTGCCTCCCTCTCTGCCTTGGCATCATTTACTCTCTCTTAGACCCAATCCCTCAAGGCTTTCCTGACAGTCCCATGTCCTTTCCAGTGGACATGTAGAACTTGAAGTCCTCATTTTGCTGGGCTCTGGATGTCGTAGACATCTTGAGATAACACTTATGTGGGCGTGACCCGTTAGAAAATCAATATGTCCCAAAAGACTCAGGGCTGCTCGAGTGAACCTGTTCACTCAATGTTGTGTGAAATTAACAGATTTAGGGTGTCTGAATAGACTCAAGTTGTCTGAAAAGACTCAGTTGTCTGAAAAGACTTAAATTTCAGGGTATCTGAATAGAATCAGTCGTTCATAATGAACGAATATTAGTAGTCTGAATAAGACAAATTTCAGGGTATCTGAAAAGACTCAGGGGTTCTTGATGAACAAAAATTTAACCCAAGCTAACATAAGCCCTTATGTATATTTTATTTCGTGGAGAGACTGCAGAAATGATAAAAAAAGGGGGTTACGGGTTTATACACTTATGGTGTATAAAGGAAATTTTCCTTGCGCTGTCAAATAATTTTAAATGTGGTGTAATGAAAACAGTACATCGATCCTATCGAATGTTAAAATCTCCAACGCATGAGGGTGAGACAAAATGCTTAATCTTACAACATGCATGGTGCAATCTGGACTGCCGAGAGGTTATACGTGGTGAAGGAAAGGAATTGTTATTTTCCGTTATCAAAACAAACCTTAGCTTGCATGTGACTAATAATAGTATTCTAATGTTTACTTCTGGTCTCGTGACATCTGCTGTCAATGAATGAGTCAGGCGGGTGGCGGTGATGGGGGGTCTCTTGGTCCCGGGTCTGGCGTTTGCCTGGGCCTACACTTTATCCATGCTTGGAGGCTCCTGCAGTAATGAATGAAAGAGGAAATTCTCCCTGATATATTCGCCAATAAATAAATTTACCAGAATACTACGGTCTCACCGAGGAATACCCGACTCAGTTAAGGAATTAAAAGTTTATTACTCTCAAAAATGCGATGAGGTGCATGGCTGTATGGGTAAAATTAGCGAATGAAAGAAAGGGATTTATGTATGAGCACTGTGTGTGCAGTTTTTATAACAATGGAATTTCTAATGGAACTCACAAGTCAAAGATGGCAGGCGGTTAGAGATGGGGCCACTTGGTCTGGAATTGAAGACTCCAAGTCGGAATTACTTTTCCCTTATCTTGAGAGCGAAAATTTAGATTCCTAAGTACTTGCTAACTTTTCCAATCAATTAAGTCAGAGAGAGATTAGATAAATCCAGCAATGCGAAAATAGCTGGAGTCAAAGCCTTGGTGGTCGCCTTCAGTATGCCTATCTGGGAATTCAGGACTTTCAAATTGTCCTTATCAAGTGGATGAAGGAATAGGGACTCTATTTCTTTTTATTAAATCTTCGGCTGAGTTGCTCCCTAGCTTCCTATTCTTAAAACATGCAGCTAACATGTGATACACAAAAATCTCATGGAATTGTTAATGCGCTCTCTTCTCATGAACTAATTTGCCATATATGTGGTCAGTCAATTACCTAACACTAATTGCAGTCACTTTTTTGCACCTAGCTTAAACCTAAACAAAATACTTTGACACGTACTTACTCTGTGGAACTGGCTCTTCTCATGTGCTTAAAACGGATGGGGTATGATACCAAGGTCATCTCTAATTATGCAGATCAGCTAGCAGTTTCTATTCTGCCGATAATTGCAAAGCAACTGCATATTTGGCAAGGTACACCAGTTGCTACGAATGTCCCAAAGATACTTACTTGATTCTGGACAGCAATGGATGAATGCAGGGAGTTCTTACATTATCAAGAAACCTACTCTATTTATTACACATCTGACTCAATGTTAGGGCAATTTCATAGACAAATTAAGCAAGGGAACGTCTGTGGCTTAAGGCCTTCTTTGTGTGAGGGAAGATTACATAAAATCAAGGGTTTTCTTAACAAATTATATTTACATAACAAAACAGTGATCAGAAGAATGACAAATTACTGGGCAGGTAATAATAAGGGCCTGCTAAATGAATGAATCCTACACAGGATAAATATTCTTCACTGATGATGTCTTCATAACGGGAAACATCGCAGAGGGGTTAGAAGGGGTACTACACATGGGATAGAGCCGAGTGGTTCCATAGTCGAGGCCTATTTGCAATATATGCAAGACAATTACTTGCAAGAATAATAAGACGCTCAAAGGGAAATGAGGGAATGCACAGATGGTGCCAAATAACTCATTTCAACACTAAATGCATAATTACGTTAACACTGAATGCTTCAACACAAATTGCTGAAGGTGACCACACAATGGAAAAGAAATTAAAACCAGATAGAGTAATAGCAGGAATCGTGACTGACTAAGAAACCTTATTCTGGTACATTACCTTCACCAAGATGACGGTGTCCTCGTTCGATAGGGCACTGACGATAGAGGAAGGAATTAAAGGAAAATGCTGCTACAAAAGTATACCGGTTTGAAGCTCGGGTTGAACATGTGGGGGGTTCGAGGGTTAGGAAAGGGTAAAGACGTCTGTCCTCGGTGGTGTTCTGCGCTCTTCTTTCTCTCAATTGTTTTTGCATCGTCTATTAATAACCTCGGGGATTATGCCTTCACATCCAGGTAGGCAGCACAAAAAGATCAATCTTCGTCACGTTTTCTATATAGACCACATGGAGTCAGTTAAACCTTGTGGAGGGTTTAACATGGAGGGCTGCACCAAGTTTCTCTTTTTTTGGCTCCTCCTTTGCCTGTTGTCTGGCCACCAAGAAAGTACAAAGGTCCCCTGGAAATTAGATTAGATTAGATATTTTATTGACCACAACAATTATACATAGCTCATATTTACAGTAATTATTTATATTTGGTCCAACAAAAGGCACAACACTACACTTGGCAATACAAAATATTACATACATAAAAGTAAGAATAACAGGTTTTTATCTTATACAACAATAAAACAAAAACAAAGAATTATCATATGGCAAACAAAATTAAGAACAAAATTTGACATTTATATGCAAAAACCATACTCCAAAAAGCTATTTTTATTCTCATTTTCCTTTCACCTCACAAACATTCATAAATACTCATAGAGGACTAAACTAATAATCTTACATTGCTCCGCCAGGGTTCGCTGATTTGAAAATATATCCCTCATGTTAGATAAATTATAGGTATCTCTGGTATGTTGTGTCCTTGAGCATACTTGCGTTACGTGTACTTCTGTTTGAATGGCTCCACAGGTACACAACCGCTCCTCCAACGGCAGACGACCTCTCCCCTCCTACCCCACCTACCCACTTCCACGGCCAGAGAGTGAGATGCAATTCTGAACCTAGTGAATGAGACTCTGTCTAATTCGGAAACATTATGCCTAACAGAATAGATATCATGAACTAAGAGGTCTGGATTGATTTCTCTATATGTAACCTTTCTTGAGGTCAGAATTAATGATGTTACGCCTGAGTGTTTCCATTGCGATTTTTACATCGTCTCTACTATCATTAATCAATCTTTCTATGTAAGTCTTGGTGTTATACCTGGCTCCTAATACGGTCTTAATTGAAAATATCAAAGGGTCATCCTCCAACGAAGACCTCTCTCTCCACATCCTACTAAAAAACTTTCTCTGTTTGCTACGAACAAGACCTCGTTATGGCGGGTATCCCGATTCAATATAACATAATTCATTACTTGTTGTCTTTCTAACGCCAAGCAATAGTTTTAATCCCCAGTTATATAACTTCACTACTGGCTTCAAGTCTGCATTCAGCCACGACTCACACCCATACAGGACAGCTAACATTAAAGCAGCATCAAAAACTCTTTTTTACAATAAAAGGTATATCATTATTTCTATTCAAAAAATGAAACAAATTTATTGATATGTGGCATCTTGGATCGAGCATGGGCCGCAACAGAGGAAGACACAGAGCCATCCGCAGTAAAGATCGACCCCAAATATATACGAGTATATTGCGAGCAGGATTCTACTATAAGGCCATCGATCTCAATTGACCTACCATCTTGTGCTGTTCCACTAATAACAAAAAACTTAGTTTTCCCTGCATTAATTTTCATCCCATAAGTGTGACAATATTGCCTCAATAATGATATCTTATGGATGATACCTTCTCTGGTAGTTGCAAGGAGAACTGTATCATCCATTAACACTAATAAATGGAGCCACGATAAAAACCCATCAGGATTGCAATTATTCTTAATAAGCTTAATAAGATCATTAATATACAAAATAAAAAGAAGACAAGATGTAGAACTTCCTTGACGAACTCCCACAGTAGTCGTTATGATTGCAGTACCAATTATGCTGTTTGTTACTCGATAAATAGCTATCAAGGCTGCCAACATAACAGCTCCACAACCTAATCGTTTCAGAACCTTAAATAACATTCCTCTTGGTACCAGATCATAAGCCTGACTAAAATCAACAAATACGACAAAGAGTTTGTTCCCCTTTCTCCTAGCCATGTCCGTCAACAATCGCAAAGCTACAATATGCTCCATGCAACCACGTCCCCTGCGCCCCAGCCTGTTCCTGTAAGGCTTAAACCATGTTTCAAGTCGTGAACAAAGAATCATATCATACAACTTTGCTAAACAGTTAATAACTGTGATACCTCTATAATTCTTGGGTTCCTGTCTGTTGCCTTTCTTAAAAATCGTAAAGAACTTGACCAAAGACCACAAACTAGGGTAAGATGCAGTCAGGAAAAGGGCGTTAAACAAAGTAGCGAGTGTCAGCAACCATTCTACTGGAAGCAACCTAAGAACACCAGGGAGACCCCATCTGGACCACAAGCCTTATCAGGTTTAATTTTATTGATCTGGGACTGGACTTCTTCGACTGTTATTTGATCATCTAGGATAGGGACATTTACAAATGACTGTATATTTTCATCAACAAGACTGTCTTCTCTAGTATTTAATACACTTTCGAAATATTCTTTGAATTCCTCATCTGTGGGGCCCCCATCAATTTTATTTTCTACCTGAAATTCCCCCTTCCAGTCTAAAGCCTGCCAAACTCTCGAATCGTCATGGTCCCGAAGGAGACAGTCCCAGAGGCCGGTATATGCTTCCCTACTATCCTCTCCAACCATTTCTGCACTACTCTGACACA
>NC_089796.1:32164502-32182002 GCF_040412425.1 Macrobrachium rosenbergii | reverse complement strand
GTCATTAAGTCTCCGATGGCATGCAGGTGACCGTTCCCAAGAAGGAGGAAAAATAAACAATTCCCTGGTGGTTTTTGGCCTCATTAACTCCTGTTTTGTGATTCGTCTGGTGGTCGTGTTTCCTGGGTACCTGTTTGAGAAGAGTTTTAAGGATTAACCCGTCGATTTCATCCACTTTCCAATGTTCTCTTGACAAGTTCATATCATTGGTTTGATTGATGATAGCAGATTCCAGCATCTTTCTTTTTTATGGACAGCTACTTTTGAAAACCAGCTCTGCCCTGCTCCAATTTATGGAATGGCCTCCATCCCTGATATGTAGAAAAGTCCCTGAACTCTCCGAGGCATACCGTGCCGACCTTGTGTGCTCTGTTAATCTTTGCGAGAGGGACCTGCCTGTCTCTCCCACATAAATCTCATTACAATTGTTGCAAGGAATCTTGTAAACTCCGGCTTCTTCCCCTTTTTTATTTAAGTATACATTACTGAGCTAGCTCCCGATGAATTTGGGATAATGGAAGATAAAAGGATTGTAAGACCTGAGTTGTTCTGTGGCTTTTTGTATGTTTTCGTCGTACAGAAGCTTTATTTTGTTGTTAAAATTTATTTGTCTGTTGTGAGTGGGACCTTTGTAGTATATTCTATTCGCTTTGTTAATAGCCTTCTCGATAATGTGGGGTGGGTAGAGCAGTTGCGTTGGGTGTTGGCGGATCGTGTTGAATTCTTTATCTAGGTACCCATTTGAACATATTCTAAGCCCCCTGAGGAATAAGTTGCACCCTTCCATGATCTTTACGGAGACATCGTGGTAGCTTAAGAAATGAATATAGGAAGCAGCAAAAGTGGGTTCCCTATATACTGTGAAGGCATATCTGTTCTGTTCTTTTATGATCAGTACATCTAGGAACGGCAATTTTCTTTCCTTTTCCATTCTGTTTTTGAATTTTATGGTCCGGAACTAGCGAATTTAGTCTATTAAAAAATTCATTAAAGTCTCCCCAGCTATTGTCCCAGAAAGTAAAAATATCATCTACTTATCTAAACCAGATCATATTGCAAGGTTTGATAGACGACAAATTTCTGTTTCGAAATATTCCATGCATTGAAAAAACTTCAAATTATTAATTTGAATAGTTCATATTTATACATTTGGCATACAGAAGTGTCGCTAATTGCCCCTTTGCTTTTAAATAGTAACTACTTTACAGTAGTTATATCTGCCTGCCGCTAATGTCTTTGTGAAGTTTTTTCACACAGTTAAGCAGTCTTCAGCATAACCTCATACCCAGGAGTGACGAGGCAGCTCTCTTTCCCTCTCTCGTTATTTAAGTGGAGTTAAGGATTTATACACTCACGCTGGTTTATGACTCGTCCTGGATTACTACCGTATTTAGTGCTGGATTAATTACTGGATTTTTCCTCTAACATGGACATAATTACACTAATTCATCGAGGATGGGATCCGGACGCTGCTTAGCGATGATCGTCTATTGAATGATTTTCTCCACACTCGCCAGAACTGTTATCGCAACAGGCGGATGAGTGAAGGGAAGAAGGTTAAGCCCTCGCAGTTGTGAACCTTAATCTCTCGTACAAAAGTGCATTTCTTCGTCCTCGCTTGACATTCTTAATCATTCGAGGACTCGTTTACGTCATTCCACCACCAGCTGCTACAGTGAAATTTATCTCATTATAAATTATATGTATTCATAAATGTCTAACCATTTAAATTTAAATTTATTAAATATTTAAAATGCATTTTTTCCATCTCTACCTTTTCACTTAAAAATGCAAAGTTTAATGATATGATCTTGGTCATTTCATATTGATTTTATATTTACATATTTAAACCCCCTTTTTCCGCTCATGCACAAGTTTGCTAGAAGGGGTGATAGGGGACTTACCATGCTACAGCCAAATTTTTGTTTGTAAAAATTACCATTGAAAGAAAACACGTTGTTAGTTACACAGAGGTTGATAAGTTTTAAAGTTTTATCTATTTCAAGAGGAAAATGGTCTTCATATGGTTGTAACTTCCTCTCTCCCCTATTTTTATGGCCTCCCGAAAACACATATTTTACCAGTGAACAGGGGCACAGAAGGAAGTGCTCGAAATATATGGTTGCAACGTTCAAATAGTGCTTTATGGGCCTTTTTATATTCATATTACACTGTGGTATTACAGTAAATGATATTCATATATATATATATATATATATATATATATATATATATATATATATATATATATATATATATATATATATATTAATATGCACAGTGTGTGCGTATGTATTTACACTAGACATCACTTCCCCCTCTTAACTTTTTCATGATGGCATATGTGGTGGATACGGGCTAGGACTGGTGTAGCTAAATGTCAACATGTGGTATTTCTTACCTTTTTGCGTGCAAAGAATTTCATATTTGCTCTTCTGTTTATGCGTAATATTTCATGGATATTAGAGCTGCATTCTCTGTTATACAGTAGTTCCTGGGATATTTCATGCCTTTAATAAAAGGAAATGTAAACTTCATATTTTTAAATTAAGGGAGATTATTTTAATAACAGAGTGCCAAATATATATTTCTGATGTTATATCATTATATATGGTGGCATCTGTTGACGTAAGTCGAGTGTTTATATAAATTACTTTATAAAATAATTGTAAATTTTTTCTTTGAAAAGTTCAAGCTAGTACCACTGTGATCTTGTTCCGAATGGAAAACGAATTGCCTTCTTCGACGTTTCAATTATTACTGGGATTTTTAGAAATCTTAGACCTGAGCTCTCTGAAAGCTTGCTTCCTTCCATGCTCTTTGAATTCTTGGCTTTCTTCAAAGCTTCCAGAGCTCTCTATTTCATTTATGATTCCAAGGGTTATTTCTTTCTCATTTACATATGATATGTGCTTCTTGTTTACTTTCAGCATTCTAATGCTTTCAGAGTTCTTTGCTTTCTTGCAAGGTACAGACATTCTGCTTTCTTAATACTTCTAGAACTCTACATCATTTCATTCTTGCAGAACTCTCTTCTCGGGTTTCAGGGCATTTTACTCCCGTCTTTTCCTCCAGACTATCATTTTAGTTTCTTCTTTTCTTGCAGACGAACATTTTAATTTCTTATTTTCTTCAGACGAGCATTTTAGTTTCTTCTTTTCTTCCAGACGAGCATTTTAGTTTCTTCTTTTCTTCCAGACGAGCATTTTAGTTTCTCATTTTCTTCCAGACGAACATTTTAGGTTTTCTCTTATATGCATGCTCGCACCCCAAAAAGCCTTTCTTGCTTCCATTCTACCAGTTGTTTTGTTTTCTCCTTATTTCTGAGATCTACAAATCTCTTTCTTTTGAATAGCCTTCCATCTCCCAGTAGGAACAGTAATTAAAGGCTCTTCTGACATAGGTCTTCAAGGTGCTCTTGGGATATTTAGCATGGCACACGCTGTTGACGTTGAGACAAAAGGTGATCTAGGTGGAATAGCTATATACCTCTCTTTTGAAGTCTCCTTCTCTCTACATTACTTGGGCATCGATGGTGAACTATAGGGATAAACTTCCTTCAGAATTCTCGTCTGGCATCACTTATATTTATAAATGTGAAGCCTGAAGCGCCACCTATATTGGCCAGTCTAAGAGTCTTCTGAACATGGCATTTCTCCCAGTACAAATTGCTTGCTGTCCAAGCCAACCAGGTCGCCAATATTACAGCATACAGGGGAATGCTATACAGGTAGGAGACTTAAATATTTTAGTGTTCTAGGTACTTTTAATGAAGATCTGAACCTTGACAGTTCATCTTATCACCTGTTTTTAGTGTAATTTGTTCAATGTTTTACTTTTACTATAACTGTTCAATTTTTGCTCTATCCACTGAGTAACTTACATGTTACTGTAAATAGCTTCAAAGATTTTATCGGTTTTCTTTATTATTGTCAACTTGACTCAGCTTTGCCAGCCAAAAATGGTTATATATTCTTTTAACCATAAAAACTATAATGTCTCTTTTAGGCTTGAGAATGTTGTTATGAAGACAACGAAATGCGTCGCAAAAAAAAAAAAAATTGTGGTTCTTAACGATCCCTCTTCTTTTCCTGCTAAATCAGATTTTCAAAACACCTGCTTACGTTCACTGTTCTTCTTAGGAGTACGCTCCTTGATACCCTTTGTCTTGGATCATGTAGAGGATTTATTTTGCATAGGCATTGGTAAAAAGGAATTCAACCTCCAAAGAAGCCATGGCTCACTGGGGCATTATTCTTTTCTTCTGCAGGAATTCTTCCTACAGCAGAGGACATAGTGTGTGGGTGGCATTAATTTTCTTTGCTGCCTGATAGGTAGGTAATCTAGCTGATGACGGGGCTATATGTGTTGCTTGGCTTGTGCATTTCAACATTTAATAGATGTAACCCAAATCGAAGTCTCTTTGGACTGGACGGCAGGAATTACCTCTGCAGCCAGCTTGAGACATGGCTCGAGGTTGAGTTGTTACCGAACGTTATCCACAACCTGGAAGGCAAACACGCCCTTCTTTGGCTGAGTCGGTTGAGCTTCACTGTCATTCGATGGACCGGGTTCAATTCCCATGGCCGGCTGATGAAGAGTTAGAGAATTTATTTCTGGTGATAGAAATTCATTTCTCGCTATACTGCCACAATAGCTGTAGGTCCGTTGCTAAGTAACCAATTGGTTCTTAGCCACGTAAAATAAGTCTATCCTTCGGGCCAGCCCTAGGAGGCTGTTAATCAGCTCAGTGAGTCTGGTAAAACTAAGGTATACTTACTTATTTATGGAAGGCAAAGACACTTTTCAGGCTAGTGGCTCTCACCAAGATGAATGCCTCACTTAAGCCTTCACAGCTGAGGCAACTATAGGAACTCGTTGATAATAAGGAACATTATGGAAATAGCTAAACCGCTGCCAAAACAAGATAGCATAATGGACAGGGAGCAGATAAAACAGCCTCTTTTGTTTTCATTGAAACTTATGAATGCTACATGAAATTAGACAAGTCTTGGCTGATGAGAGTAAAATTCCAAAATTTTCAGAGAAAACAAGCAGAAGAAATCAAGAAAGAACTGAACATAATCACTGATGTCACCAATGCTGTCCCTATAAGATCATATTTACTTTCGAACAATTGTAGATGATAACTTGGTTTACACCTAAAGATGTTTTAAAATATAAATCCAGGAACCCAGTGAGACCAATAATCAGCCAGATCCCCAGATAACAAAGAAACTGAATTCCTGCAGGGAACATGGGGGACAATGTCCTGAAGCACTGGCATTAAGACAAGAGTGCATATAAACTGGACAATAAGACTTCTCTAAGGAAGTCTTAAGGTAACACTACTGCCACATGCTCAAGCACCTGGAGGGAGTAGCAAGGGGCTCCACTTTGAAGTGCCTTTTTGACATCTTGAGATATGATTCCTTCTCATGGTAGCTACAAAAGAGGAATTACAAGATCTCAATCAGTCGTTCACTGAAGAATCAGGCCCTCACTTTACTTTTAAACGAATGAGGATGAAATTTACTTTCCTCGATCGATGCCCTGATTATGCAATGAGGGAGACTTTAACAGAGACGTATATACCAAGCACATCAACAATGGACTCAGTCTCAAAGACAACAGCAAGTGCCCTTCAAGATATCTCAAGAGCTTAATGAGCACCTAAACCTGGTGATAAGCTGGTAATAAGAAATAACCTTGATGGAAGCTCCCATAACAAGGTCAAATGTAGTCTACCTAGTTAAATGCCCCAGGGATGAAACTTGGCAGGAATTGTGCGGTGGACTGAATATGGACTATGCGTCTAGACTCTCAAACCACTTTCAGCTAATGACAATAAACACCACTGTCAATCAAATACATCTAACTTAACAAACAAGAAAAAAATTCATGCCACAGCTTCAAAATCATAGATTTTGCAAAGGAATCCACCTGATCCAAGTACCTAAAAGCTCTCTGAATAAAAAAAGTAAAAAAATAAGCCGAAGTTTCTTCGGAGCAACCGAGTTTTTTGTACCGCGTATAATCAAGGCCACCGAAAATAGATCTATCTATTGGTGGCCTCGGTATAATGCTATATGAGCCGCGGCCCATGAAACTTTCAGCCACGATGCGATGGTGGCCTGTCCTATAGCGTTACCAGACGCATGATCATGGCTACCTTTAACCTTAAATCAAATAAAAACTACGGAGGCTAGGGGGTTCCAGTTCGGTATGTTTGATGATTGAAGGGAGGATGAACAACATATCAAATTGCAGCCCTCTAGCCTCAGTAGTTTTTAAGGTCTGACCGCGAACAGTAAAATTGAGGACGGACAGACAAATAGTAATCTCAATAGTTTTCTTTTACAGAAAACTAAAAAGGAAAACCTTTCTCAATTCATAAATGGAATATACTTTCGCTCTCATTATATAATATATAACAGCAATGAATCCGCAGAAGGCCTACACAATAATGAAATCCATGTAACCTAAGTAAGTCACAAGTGATTCAAGCCAGCCAGTCACAATGCACAGCCACAATTTCATCCTCAACCGGTTGACATTCAGGTCCATCTTTTCATTTTTACTTAACCTTTTTTACCACTCTTCTATGTGCCTGCTGACTTTTCACCCTTCCAGTTCTCTTCACCTAACATATTGCACAAGTTATTTATCTAAACCACTTAAACCTTTTTCTCTTTTATTTCCATTCGACATCAACACTCCGCCCCCACCCTCCCCTGAAGGAAAGTTAGCTGAACAATTTATACATTCTATCTTTGGCTTCCACTGGCACTCCAAGTCTTTTCTCATTCTTCTGCACACATTCTGTTATCCTGCTCACTTATTCTATTACGTTACTCTCTTTTCTCATCTTACAATCAAATGTTGTATATGATCTCAAATATCTACATAATCTAACATACTTTTCCTCAATTATACAAAATGTTAATGGCTTCAACAGCATTTTTATATCAATTTCTCAACACCCTCTACACTGCCTTTTCTAGTTCCACGTATGCCACATACTACTTTTCCCTTTACTATTTACTTTCTCACCTAACTTAAAAATAAACTTTTATTAACCAGCGCCCTTCCTTTCCTAAGACGGCAAAGGCCTTCCCTATCAATACTTTTGTCATCTGTCTTACACTCTTAATCAAATGCTACTATACACCTCTGGTATACTAATTAATATTACACCCCTTTGATATTGAAGCTATCAGTTTTATACTTATACAGAGAAATAGCTATCCTTTTAAAAATGCCTTACAAACCTTGGTCAGTCATTCTTTGACACAATACCACTGTAACAGCATTTCATTTTGAAATCCTTAGTGCCTTTCCATTTTTAGACTTTAAATTTGCCTTCTTACATCCCTGTCAGTCACTTCTATATTTATTCTCAAACTTACTCTAACCCTTTCTACTCTTGTGTCATTCCATTCTGGTTCTCTTTTAACTTACTCAGGATTACATCACCTTCAGACCTCCATTTTCAACTTTTTTCTTAGACCCATCTCTCATATATCTTTCTTCTCCAGTCTATTTTCCTACAGAATACCTTCTTATTCTTCCTAAGATTCTTGTTCATCTTCTCCCTTTTGTTTCCTTCTCTCTCTCTCTCTCTCTCTCTCTCTCTCTCTCTCTCTCTCTCTCTCTCTCTCTCTCTCTCTCTCTCTTATTTGTCATTTAATATCCTATTTTTACAGGCAGCCCACGAGCATAAGTTATGATGGCATAAGGACATATGAATCTAGAGGAAGAGACTCATATCTCATGTATACTTGAATGTGTTCTTGTTTTTTGTCCTGCAGTTGACCTCAACCCATAACTAAATGACCTTATTCCCTCTTCCTTCTTGCCATACACGCAAAACGCCCGCTAATGCTAAGACCCAATTATGGTTTTACATACTTACATTTACATCCTCTGTGTCTTTACCTCTAGTTCATGTTACTAAAATTTTTCTTCTTATATATTCTCATGGCTTTCTCATTAAAACATCTAATTTAGCTCTTGAAATTATTAATGACCAAATATCTTCACTCACTCCTCTTCTCATTTTTTCACACATCAGCTTCCTCTTCCATTTACTCTTTTTTTAACACATACCAGCCACCTCTTTTCCTCTTTTTGGGAAACCGTGTATGTCCGAAAATCGAGCAACCACTTTTGAAACTTTTTTTTCTCATGCTAGGCATATATATCCCCATACAATACCAAGGGCACCATATTCTTCATGATGCTAGAATCTTGACTCTTACCTTAACTCAACAATTGGTACAACTGCCAAAGACACCAACTATCTTTGTTCTCCCAATTCTAAACTCACTGCTGCTTTTAACTTGTTTCTCACTGAATGCCAAACATCCAGCATTTTTTCCTAAATACAAATTTTCACACGTTTTCCTCTGCACTAAGGCCCACATACTGAAAACCCTGAGGCTTTCTCCATTTTTTTTCCAGTATATGCTTACAGCATCGGGTTATTTAGAGATTTTCATAATCAACAGTGTGATGGGAATGCTAATATTTCTATTTCCCCTGCATCCTAAAGTAATATAAATTGTGCTTGTCACTGAACTGGGGAGAAGATTATATGCCATTTGGGAAATATATCTTCCACTAAAGGGCCACACTTCATTAACAAGTGTTCATCAGTGGCAATTCCAGAAGCAGCAATATCCAGGTTGCAGCACTAAGACTACAGCATTGTAAATAATTCTTTTGATGAAAGGACAGACACGAGAAGGAAAATTACTAAATATTTTTCTTAATGTGCCTAGCGGGGGAATTTACATCAGAAACTATAAAAGACAGCACGGATGCTGCAGTTTTAAAGCCACTGGTTATATAGTCACACCCCGACAACAGGTGGCAACTGAATATGGCACCGGAGAAAATCCAGCAGTCACAGATGTTGCCTTCAGTATGTAAAGACGATTTGTTACTATTTCGTTGTTTAAAACTTGCTCCGTCAAAAAATTCCAGAGTTAACGACATGATGAAGATAGCATTCATGTCCCCTAATGTATATAGGAAACGCTGACTTTGTCACATTTTGAGACTTGGTGTATTGAACTTATTAATATATTACGGGCATTGTAACATAGGGTCCTGTTCTTGGCTCTTAACAGTTAATACAATGAACCCTTCGTATATATTTACTGTCGTATTTTGGGAAAATAAAGGCTTGAAACAGTGGTACCTTACCTTGCGTTAATAATGCTGAGTGCTAGTTTATGTTTTGACAACTCTTAGAAGCTATAGCAATGGGTCCCAAAATGCACCAACATAGTCACTGAATAGAAAGTCCTCTTCTGTTGCTCTTTAATCTTGGAGAGCCTCAAAAGTCAAAGCGGGAATTCAAATAACCTCACGCTCTGATGGTTCGTAAGTCAAAGCAATGATATAAAAAACAAAACGAACCGGAAGACCCATGTTCTCAACAGGTGTTAATGCAGGTTTATTTTTCAAAGAAAGCAATGCATCATGCGAAAGAACTAAACAGGATTTTGGAACAAGTGTCTCATTAAGGTCAGGTTAACAAGCCAAGAAATATCTCGGGTACCCGGATTTAGTGAATGGTTAGAAGGAGGAAGGATGGAAGGTAATAAAAGGAAAATTGAGGGATAAAAAAGAAGGAAATTAAGAAAACATTTACATTTAAGAAACCACAAAAACAAATTAAACAATTATGGGACAAAATGCTTCAAATTTCAGAGCTCACATTCTCCCAGTCTCACCTCTTATTTCGTCTTTCATACTGTACTTATCAAAATTCCTTTCATACCTCATGTTCAATCTTCGTGACAGCTCTCTCTCTCTCTCTCTCTCTCTCTCTCTCTCTCTCTCTCTCTCTCTCTCTCTCTCTCTCTCTCTCTCTCTCCTTCCTTTCTTAAACTCTCTTCATATAGTAAATTCTAATTTCCCTTGAGGCATTTCTATCCCTTCTACAGCGCTCCTCATATATGCCATTCCGTTTCCCTCTAAATCGTGCATCTCTCAAGAAAATTTTTCAGGAGACTGAAATTAAATTAAATCGTCCATGGATGAATAATTGGAAGCATAAAAGAAATACTTCTGGAATGTGAATATCCTGGGACAGAAACTCTGTTAGAATGATACAGATATTAATAAACATTAGGCTTTTCTGTCAGTGGAATTCAGCACCGTTTGGTCATTATCTGGATGGGTGATCATCGATGGGTGTCAATCACCTTTGATACATTCTGCAATAACCCCCTGAGTATGAATGATGCAAAGTCTCATCACAGAAATTAACTGACTTTAGAGTTCAATATGAAAATTAATGAATCACACTGAAATTTGGGAAGGCAGCTGAATGAGTGGGCGTGGGTCATTTCCATTTTAGAATATTAACGTAAGCTAAAGTTTTCAATACTTGGGCAGTTTGGGGATTGTTCTCGTTTCAGACTGATAACTTTCAGGACTTAGCAGTCTTTGAACGTCTGAAATGTCCACGTTTTAGCCGGAACCAGGGCTCTGAGCCATTCCATTAATGTGGAGAGAGAGAGAGAGAGAGAGAGAGAGAGAGGAGAGTATCCTTTTATGCTAATCCCAAAGCGTCATTTTGCGACGATCTGCAGCGAACATGATGCAGGAAATCGTAACCTGATAACTTACAAAATGATTCGTATCTTACCCAAAGATGTTGAATGGCATAGATAAATAGCTTTGCTACTATTTTTCCATCTGAAAATTCTGCGACTGAAATTGTATTAAATCTCAGGGATTTTTTTAAACGTTTCCAAATTATTTCACTTCACACCGAATTTTCAGCATTCATTTTGTTTCCCACTATTTTTTTTTTTTTTTAAGGTTAATTCGCTTATTGTAGAATGCTCTAGTAACTTATAACTGGCAATGGACGGAGTTCAGACAATAAGACACTGTACCAAGAAAAATGAAGTGTAAGTAAATGTATAAGGAAAAGATGAATTTAAAATTCCCAAAAAAAAAAAAAAATCGTCACTAATTACTATCCCACTACATCTAGAGTTGCAATTTACCCATTCTTGCAACCAACCTAAACTTTCCTCACAAATTGATTCCCACACTTCCATTACATGCTGTATTATATATTTTCTTATAACGACCAGGTAACCTTGCATCATACTTCAATAGTACAATTTCGTCTTCTTAAGTGTGCACATACAACATGATTTGGTCTTTTTTTCTAATTTCCCCTATTATCCCATTCATTGCTGCACTCCTCACATACGAGAGGGCTTATCCTAGATTTAAAATAGCCTATTTTTAATAACCATGCTATCTGCATATGATTTAGACTGTCATCCCTTATTTTGTGGAAACGTGTTTCAGGTACACCTTCACCGATGTCTACGCTTACCCTTACATTCTTTACATTTCCAATGAATCTTGAAATCACAAACAATTCTACACATGCTTTTGATCACCTTACTGGTTTTTACAAAATTGCGATTCCAGGACGTATACTTCTGTGAATTGTATCTACTTTTAACATATACATACACACATACATACATACATACATACACACATACACATGCACACACACAAATTAAGTAAATGTTACGAGGAAAAGCTTGACTGAATGGACGTCTTTCAGAGCACTTTACCGTAAGGCAGATTTGGTTCCAGCGCAGAAGGTGGTCCGTGGATGACTTCCGATTTCTGAGGGCGAGTGCAATCTTCCACATGGTAGGATGCAGGGGCTCCGATGGTGAGGGCAACACGTGGGTTATTGATTGGGCCAGCAGCAAAGGGAACACATGGTTGGTGGTTGAAGTGCACGAAGGTAAAAATGTACTTTGAAAGGCCACGTGGTTGGATGGAGAAGTCGTGGGCTAAGGGCATCGTCCAGCCAAGGGCGTGGTGGTGAGTGTGGTGCCTGATCTTTAATCCATGTCGTCCAGCGTGCGTCTGAGGCCGAGGCCTGGTCTGTTTGTCGCTTTATGACCTCTCCTATGGGCAGGGGGCACGTCCAGCACATAGCGAGGTGAGTCATTTTCAGCTGATGCCTGAAAAGAAGCAGCCAGACAGATTCACTTTTGCCTTGAATAAGGAATTTTCTACTTAAAGGGAGTGGCCTACAATCGGTTGTAATCCCTTGTATTCTGACCGTGCAAAGTCGATAGACAGATGTCTATCGATCAATCGGCAGACAGGAAACAAAAAAGAAAGGGAGTAATTTTCTAGTAATTTTGCTAATCATAATAGCTCTTGCGGTGTGAAAAATATGTGCTTTACTTTTCTCTACATTCTGCCTTGCAATGAACTTTACTTCTAAAGTATTTATAAAGCTCTGCGGCATTACTGTTGATAACATACTGGAACAAATTACTTTAACAGGACATAAGGAAATTTTCAACACTTGCAAAAGAGTAATTTCTTTGGATTTGGTTACACAGTGATAACTTTATTAAGTGACTTGAACAATGTAAATTAATTAGGATTATAAGACCACGGTATATGAGGCTGTGGCAAACAAATGAAAAGAAAGGTTGATGTTCAAGAATTAAAATACATGGTTGCTTAATTCTAGATATCCCCTAAAAGCATGCGGTTAGTTTGCCTTTTAAACGGCATTGAGATGACGAAATATACTTGGGTTCAATTGACATCGTAATTTACGTCGGTTGGTAGACCCGTGCCAGACTTGGTACTGAATCTCATAACACTCTTATAAAATAAAAAGCACCTGAAAAGGGTGTAATCAAAGGGAAGTAAAATTATTTCAGCTTAGGGCTTATTTAATCATTTTAAAGGTTCGCCATTTTTACTCTACGATGGAGACTTTACATTAGACATTTAAGATAAGCAAGCAAAGGAAAAAGGGGGCGGGTGGGGAATGGCTCCCGATATTACAAGAAGGCAAGGGGACGTGCCTCCGCATTCTGGATAGCGGGCCACGCCCCTTGTATTACAAAGGTGGAACTAATTTTATAAGTGCCTGGTGGCACTCATCTAAGTGCATGAGGTATAAAAGAATAAGGAAAGAATAAGTGGCAAACACAAATTAAACATAAATTGTTGTAACTAGATGTTGATCAAATATGCTAAAATTACATTCCTTAGCCTATAGTAAACAGCTAGGATTATTCTTGGCCCACGACGGCCGCAAGGATAACCAGAGGGCGCGACCCCTCTGGCAGGATCATTTTGCCAGAATCTGCAATAATGGTACTGTGCCAAATTAGCGCTTATGTATTATTAACTAATTGCGATGGCGTATCGCATTTTTAAATGCATCATGCTGCGGTAGGCATGAATGGGGAGTCGTAGGGCTTAGTGTTGGCATATCTGTCATGGCACTCTGCATGAGCAGAAGTGATCCAGGTAAAATGAAGGCCTGGGTAAGGCATAAAAATAAATGGATAATCAAAAGTCAGGAAGGGAAATGTTTGGGGAAGAATAAAGGACATTGTTATAAGAGAGAGATATTTCTAGAGAGAAGAGAGAGAGATGGTGACGGACCCTGGCACCCTCTTCTGGATAGAGTGCCAAAGACTTCATAGGATAAAATGATGGCACTGTGCCAGAGTGGCACATTGCCAGGAGAGCTTGGGAGCTCTCTGGAAGCTACCTGGGTAATCAACGCCCATGGTATTTTCCCATGGACCCTTCTGACTTTGATGGTTTGTATTGGCCGGGGAATCGGTGGAACCGAGCGCGGGAAGGGGTATTGGAGGGCCACCTGTGTCGGCTTCCTTGACGGCTGACACAGGGGCCTTCTTTGCAACCGCGGCAGAATCATTACTCACTGCTGTGTCTGCGAAGGACTGAGACAGAGAGGAAGTGGTTGGGGTGGGGGGGCGGAGGCAGGATCCGTCTCCATTGCCGGCACTGGTAGCGGAGCCAAGCCGGGAGAAGAGAGGGGTCCTTTTGGTATCTCTTGAATGGAGATCGGGGGCGTGCTCTGGCACTGGCACTAAGGCAGGGGCAGGCACTATTATTTGCTTTGGAATTTGCTCATCGTCTGCTATGGACGGAGCTTTGCATGGCTCAGTGCATGCAAGTGGCACTGGCGGAGATTTGGGATCGATTTTGGAATCTCCTGGAGGGAGATCTGATTGGGGCGCTGGCACTGGCAGTGATTGTGGCAACTTAAATGGAGACTGGAAGTCCTGTCCCAGGAGGATGTCATAACCTCCAGGAAGATAGCTTGCTACTGCAAGATTGCAAATTTTAGATATATGAGGTCTTGTGACTCTCAATTGGACAGTAGGGAGTATCATTTTGAATTCGTTGATACCCTCAATTATGACAAGTTTGCGTCGATTAATGATAGCTCCATAGGGAACTTTGTCTTTCCTTATGAGGGAAATTTGTGCACCAGAGTCGTCAAATGCCTTGACCTGGTGTGCTGGGTATCTACCTCGAGGAGGTGCCACATATATGGGACCCTCGGCTGGAGGGCCTAAGGACTCGGGATTCGTAACTGCCAGGGCAATGGCAGGATTACCGGACTTATTATTTCTAGGGCATTTTGCCCATGAGGGAGAGTGACCAAAAACCTTGCACGCCGTGAAAAAGGTTGGCTGAAATCTCTTCGCACTGCCCCTGCAGAGGGCGTAGGTAACTTATTAGTTGGTTTTCCGGGAGAAAGAGGCTCTGTTGGTTTATTTCGGCATTGCTCTTTGGAATGCCCAATCTTTCTACAGAACCCGCAAATAACTGGTTTCTGTGATTGCCCATTCTTTGGCAGAGGGGCACCCGAAAGGCAGGCGGGTGGATTAATTCTGCGCTGCAGGGAGCTCTCCTGGGAGTGATGAGTATCCCAGGAGTCGGCGATGCGACAGCATTCCACCAATGTCGTAGGCTCCTTCTCCCCTATGTGCGTGGCAAGGGCGGGGGGGTGCATAGAGCAAGAAATGTTCTATTTTCATTTGTGCTATGGAGTCAGCAAGGGTCTTGACTCCCACGGATTCGAACCACTTCGCATGAGCTCACTCCGACTGGTAGGCCCAATCTGCCCAAGTTTGGCCGACTTCCTTGACTTGCCCTCTCCAGCGCCTCCTCCAGCGTTCAGGGGTTATCTCATACGCCTTTGTAATGGTTTGGCAGACGACGTCCCAGTCCTCTTGGTCAGCCGCAGGTAGGGCGTTGTAGGCAATCAGTGCCTTCCCACCAAGGAATTTAGTTAATACTAGAGAGAGTTCAGCAGGGGAGAGGGTGCAACATTCCAGGACCTTCTCGGCTCTGTCGAGCCATACTCCCGGTTCAGCTTCGGTCCACTTGGGCATAAACAAGTGGGCCTGGCTGAGGGCGCTCATCCCCGAGGCGGGAGCAGGGGTTGGGGGCAGGAATGCCAGCATCTGGAGTTTGTGGGCACGCTTCTTCTCATTCTCTACTCTTTCTGCCCCCTTTTCTTTACTCGCTGCCTTCTCTCTTCACTCTAGGACCTCCCTTTCCAATCTCGCTGCCTCCTGTTCTGCCTCTTTTTCTAATCTCGCTGGCTCCCGTTCCACCTCTTCTCTCCTCTCTAGGGCCTCCCTTTCCAATCTCGCTGCCTCCCGTTCTGCCTCTCTTTCTAATCTTGATGCCTTCCATTCTGCCTCTTTCTCTAATCTTGCTGCCTCCCATTCTGCCTCTTTTTCTAATCTTGCTGCCTCCTGTTCTGCCTTTATCGCGTCCATCCTCTCCTGTACCCAGTCTTTTAGATCTTTCCCGGAAAGGCCGAGTTCCTTCCCAGAGGACATGAAGAACTTAAAGTCCTCGCTCTGCTGAGATTTTGCCGACATCTTGCAGGTAGGGTCGACTCAAGTGATCCACAAAAATTTTCCCAGGGCGTAGAAAGGAGTTGTCCGGGTATAATAAATGCACGCAAATTTCTAACAGAGAGACTGGCGGTAACTTTACAGTATGAACGGTTTTCAAAACTCTGAGGAATTGGAATTCTTTGGTCTCCCAAGGTACCGACAAAACAGTTTTGATTTGGGGACGATGATTAACAAATGATTGGTTTCCCAGATTACCGACAAAACGGGTTTGGTTGGGGAACAATTAGCAAATGATTGGTCTCACCAAATTACCGACGAGGCGGGCTTATTGGGGACTGAATTGGAAATGAATTGGTTTCACCAAATTACCGACAAAGCAGGCTTACTGGGGACTGAATTGGAAATGAATTGGTCTCACCAAATTACCGACGAAGCAGGATTATTGGGGACTGAATTGGAAATGAATTGGTCTCACCAAATTACCGACGAGGCGGGCATATTGGGGACTGAATTTGAAATGAATTGGTCTCACCAAATTATCAACAAAGCAGGCTTATTGGGGACTGAATTGGAAATGAATTTGTCTCACCAAATTACCGACGAGGCGGGCATATTGGGGACTGAATTTGAAATGAATTGGTCTCACCAAATTACCAATAAAGCAGGCTTATTGGGGACTGAATTGGAAATGAATTGGTCTCACCAAATTACCGACGAGGCGGGCATATTGGGGACTGCATTTGAAATAAATTGGTCTCACCAAATTACCGACGAAGCGGGCTTATTGGGGACTGAATTGGAAATGAATTGGTCTCACCAAATTACCGACAAAGCGGGCTTATTAGGGACTGAATTGGAAATGAATTGGTCTCACCAAATTACCGACGAAGCGGGCTTATTGGGGACTGAATTGAAAATGAAATGGTCTCACCACATTACCGACGAGGCGGCTTACTGGGGACTAAATTGGAAATGAAATGGTCTAACCAAATTACTGACGAGGCGGGCTTTTGGGCACTGAATTGGAAATGAATTGGTCTCACCAAATTACCAACGAAGCGGGCTTATTGGGGACTGAATTGGAAATGAATTAGTCTCACCAAATTACCGACGAAGCGGGCTTATTGGGGACTGAATTGGAAATGTTGGTCTAACCAAATTACCGACGAGGCGGGCTTATTGGGAGAGGTTTCCTTTTGTAAGCAGCGAATATTGAAATGATAAAGGCCCCTAATTTAATGAGTAGACGACACACACACAAAAGAATAACCCCAAACACACGTAAAAAAACAAAAACAAAACAAAAAAAGAGGAAAAAAAATTTTGCTGGAACGAGCCCGAGGTAAACAAGAGAAAAGTAATTAAACAAATTCTAGCAATGAATCAACGGCGAGCCCTAGCGACGAAGAAATGGGGATTTTATACATGCACAGCCGGTAATTTCCCCGACTGCGAATTGTGTGGGAAAAGAAAAATTTTTGGGAACCTAAATCAATTCCACGCTTGCCTACCATTCAAATCTATTTGTCTATCTGGGACTTTACCTTCGCTATACCAGAGCGAGAGAAAATGAAATCAGCGATTCTGGCTGACCTTGTCCCACGTGGGAAAATGTGACTACACTCCTAACTAGGTTTTGCGATCACGAATCTATGTGATTTTGAAGGAGAAAATATAGCACTATTCATTGAAATGGTTAATACCTAAATATCCAATCATAAAGGTCATGCAAGCTGCGTGCAAGGCTTTCAAAATCAAAATTTCGGCGGTTCTCC
>NC_089796.1:32127002-32159502 GCF_040412425.1 Macrobrachium rosenbergii | reverse complement strand
CATAACTTAATAATTCTTACCTCATCCATAACTTGATAAAGTTACATTGCTTTTCTCCAGTGATAAGTAAGTTTATGGGATCATTGTACCTTTAGAGATTCAGTCGAAGCTTTGTTATGAGGTTTCAAGTATCTGGTCAATGTAAGTTAACTTTTGGTATTATCATTTGTACAACAGATTTGTTGACCTATTTGTGTAATAACCAGGTGCTTGATCACTTCATTAAAATATATATATATATATATATATATATATATATATATATATATATATATATATATATATATATATATATATATATATATATATATATATATATATATATATATATATATATATATATATATATATAATCAGTAAGCTACAAACGTCCTTTAATATCCAATACCATCTACCTCGGAAATAATATATTTTCATATATGTTACCGAAGGGGATTTTTAGTTGATAATAAGTTCGTCGTCCTGTGGGCTCGAACCAGCGAAGGACAAGAACTCAGGACTATGAATGGTCTCTCATCAAAGGTACCGCTCGCCTGAGTGTATGGCTTTCCCCCTACGAATGCTACTGCATGGCTCCTACTCACGCTACTAACTAACTGCTTAACTGCCTACTGCGGTCTCTTCCTTTTAAGACATGCAGCCAGGGGTAGGAGCCCTGTGCAAACGATGTGTCACTGGTCAGTTGTTCAGCGATTCGGTGGCCTCTTCCCAGGTTTCCTGCAGAGTTAAGACAATTCAGCAGCTTAATCTGCCTTTAGAAAGGCCGTTTTAAGAAGCTTAGTTGGGCTAAGCTTCTTAAGGGAGTGGCATGTAGTGTCCTCTCCTTGCCCCTTTTTATCCGTGTCATCTCAATATCTGTTCCAGGTAAAAGAAGGACAGATTGGAATGTTGATAACCGTGCCCTGATTTCTAGGTCAAATACGATCGACCATGCGGTTTTCAATAAACAAATGGTAAATTAGGTGGGGGGGGTTAAGGCGCGCTGTGCACGACTTCTTGTAGATTATAATAGCTCCCCACGGAACATAAAATACAAGCCTTCATTTGGGCTTGCATGTTGATATCCAAGAAGTCAGCACAGCTGGTTTACTTTACTCTTCTCCCAACAAGAAATGGAAAAGCTTTTACTCTACTCTATCCCCACGCAAAATGGAAAATACTTCCAACACATTAATACTGAACTACTTTAACATGGCCCATTAATTTCTTCAAATTTACGGTATACGTTACTTTAAGATTACGAGGACAAGATAATTTTGAGGCAGAAGACAAAATTTAAAAATTAATTTACGTATAAGTTCCTTAATTCTAAATCAACAAGGCATGTGGTTAGTACAGTATGCCTTGAAGAGACTGTGTAAATGATAAAACAGTGTTTATTTTTGTAAATGATATCCCCTTTACGTAATATTGTAATGACGATACATAATTCACCAACTTAATAGCTGACCCTTACTCTGGGTATTGTGACAGTGGTGTATGAGCAAGAGTATTTGCGAGTTTTAATTTGCTAACTTTAAACCACGCTAATTTTACGCGTCCACTACAGAGTTCTTAGAAGGAAAGAGGAAAAAATTTAACAAAAGGAAAAATTAACAGGATGTTACGAATGAAAACGTGACCACATACAAAAGACGGAACACGTCTCTCAGATTTTATGAAGGGGGCATTTAAAATCACAAGGACAGGAGTCTATGACTCGTGATTCATAAAAGAGAAAGATAAATAAATAACTAAAAGAGTAATGATATTGGCAGAAGAACCAAGGGTAATAGAGGGAGGTATTTATTGTGTTATGTGGGAATTTATCATCCTTTGCCTATAAATTACGGCCCAGACTATTTCTCAGCCCAAGGGCTGGAAAAGGGAACCCGAAGGGCGCGACTCCTTCAGGGAGAGCTGACACGCATGGCCTCTGCCAAGATAGGGGCGCAAGGGTGTGCCACTTCCTACTCTGTTATTCTCAATGATTTATACATTTTGACAGGAATTGCATCCCGTATTTAATTGCCTCTTTTGGTGATAATTTAAGAGTAAGATTAATAGAAAATGATAAGGGATAGAAGTTCCTGAAGAATGGAAGAAGATAGTGGAGGGCCTGGACATCCTCTTCTGGATTAGAAGTGCCAAGACCTTCGAAAGATGAAATGGTGGCACAGGTGCCAGGGGAGCTCTAGAGCTCTTTGTAAACTACCTGGAAATTCTCATGCCTGTGGTAATTCCACCGGGAACCTTTCGTACTGGGACAGTCGTCCTCGGCCGGGGAAGCGGAGGGCTCGAGATCGGAGGGCGGCATGGAGTGCCACCTGGGCTAGCTGCTGCGACAGCTGATGCAGGAGTCTTCCTCGCTAGTTCTACCATGATCCGTCACAGCTCTTTTAGGTTAGGTTCATCTGCCAAGTGAGATATGACAAAATCCTGACTCACAAGGGTATCTGCGGCGGGCGGTGAGAAAGCAGTAACGGTCAGCGGAGGCGTAGACGACTCGCAAGTATCAATGACCAGCTCAGGCACGGGTTGCGAGGCCGCACCTTTAGGTGAACTTCCGCTGTGGTCGAGGGGAACCGTCTCTCTTACCGACACTGGTAGCGGTGCCAGGCCGGGAGAAGAGAGGGGGTCCTGAGTTGGATCCCTTGAATGGAGATCGGTGCTGGCACTAAGGCCGAGTCAGGCACTATCAGAGGTATCTTGTGCTCGTCGGTCAGGACAGACAGAGCTTGGCACTGCTCGGTGCATGCAAGTGGCACTGACAGGCATTTGGCATCTCTGGGAGGGAGACCTGATTGGGGCACTGGCGCTGGCACTGAGGCAGGGCCGGGCACTGGAACTGGATCAGGAACTGATCGTGGGGGCCACTGTACATCGTAATCAGGTGGCACTGGTAGGGACTGCACGTCCTCCTGGTACCCAAGGGCGCCCCAAGGGGCGCCAGTCTTGACTGAGGGAAAAGCCGGGGTGGATTACTCTCGCCCGAGGAATGATTTGGGGAATGTGGACCCCTAGATTATCGTGATTTCTGTGGGGACTGAAAGTCTTGTCCCAGGATGATGTCATAGCCTCCGGGGAGATGTCTTGCTACTGCAAGATTGCAAATTTTTTACTGATGAGGTCTGGTGACTCTCAATTGGACCGTAGGGAGTATCATTTTAAACTGATTTACTCCCTCAATCGTGACAATTGACAATAGCTCCATAGGGAACTCTGTCCCTTCGTATGAGGGAGATTTGCGCCCCGAGTCATCGAATGCCGTGACTCAGCGCGCGGGGTGGCTGCCTCTGGGAGGGACCACATATATGTGGCCTTCAGCTGGAGAGCCCAATGACTTGGAATTTGTGAAGGTTAAGGCGACGGCAGGAGTATTTGACTTATTATTGTTAGGGCATTTCGCCCATGAAGGAGAATGGCCATAAACCTTGCACGCAGTGCAAAAGGTCTGGCTAAAGTCTTTCCGAGCTGCCCCTGTGGAGGGCGCTGAGGAGTTATTAGGTGGTTGTCCAGGAGAAAGAGGCACTGTTTTCTTGCTTCGGCACTGCTCAGTTGAGTGCCCCGTCTTTCTGCAATAATGGCAAGTTAGGGGCTTGCCTGAACTTCCATTCTTGGGGGAATTTGATCCTCCGAGGAGGGGCGGGGGATTTATCTTCCGCCCCATGGATCCTTCCTGAGGGTGGTGAGTCTCCCACATGTCTACTATCCGGCAACACTCGGTGAGTGTAGCTGGGGCTATTTCCACTACATGAGTGGCAAGGGCAGGAGGGGTATAGCGCAGAAAATGCTCAAATTTAAATCGCTCGAGTACCTCGGTGGCACTAGTGGCTCCTTTGGACTTGAGCCATTTGGCTAACCCCCGCTCAGAATGGTATGCCCAATCGGACCAAGTCTGTCCTGCTTCTCTTGGCTGATCTCTCCAACGTCTCTTCCACCGTTCGAGGGTAATCTCGTACGCCTTCATAACTGCTTGGCGTGTGGCTTCCCAGTTTCCCCTATCCTCTGTCGAAAGGGCGTGGTAGACAACGAGGGCCTTCCCTCCCAGGAATTTAGTGAGAACAAGGGAGAGTTCCGCAGGGGAGAGGGTGCAGCACTCCATGACTCGTTCGGCCCTTTCAAGCCATACTTCAGGTTCGGACTCTGTCCATTTTGGCATGAATGAGTGAGCTTGGCTGAGGGCACTAATTCCCGCTGCAGGAAGCGGGGTGGCAGTCTGTCGTTCTAACATCTGGAGGTCATGGGCGCACTGTTACTCTCGCTCCTCTCTATCCTTCTCCTCCCGTTTCTCTTGGGTGGTTCGTTCTTTTTCTCGTTCTTCCCATTCTCTCTCCTCCCATTTTTCTCGGGCAATTCGTTCTTTCTCCTGAGCGATTCTCTCCTTTTCTCGCTCTTACCATTCTAACTCTTCTCGTCTCTCTTGTGCAATTCTTGCTCTCTCTCTCTCTTCACGTTCTTTCTCCCCCTCTGCCTTGGCATCGTCCACTTGCTCTTGAACCCTGTCTCTCAGAGCTTGCCCTGATAGTCCCATGTCCTTTTCAGCGGACATGTAGAATTTGAAGTCCTCATTTTGTTGGGCTCTGGTATTAGCCATCTTGAAATAATGGTTATATAGACTGGACTCTCTAGCGAATCAAATATGTCTGAGAAGACTCAGGTTGTCTGAAAATACTTAATTGCAGGAATCTGAAACACTCAATTGTTCAGACTGCAGGAGTATGGGTCTGTCTGAATAAGACAGTTGATCAATAAGTCTGAGGAGACTTTGTTAAAGTTTAATATGTCTCGGAAGACGTAACTGGATTTTATGTCACGCTCGGACTTAGCCGGCTGTGGCGTGAAATTAAGGCGTTGTTCTAACGAACTAGAATGATCAGTCCCATAAGGGCTTAGATGTGTGTGAAATACACTAATATAATGTCTCAAAAGGACTTGATTTTTGGTTTTTCGCAGGAATTAGAAATTTTCGCCTCTTGGGACGTAGAATTTTTTAAGAGTCTCTTAGTACTTGGAATTTGGTTTTCCCATAGGAATTAGAAATTCTCACCTCTTGCAACATAGAACTTTTAGGAGTCTCTTAGGACATGGAACTTGGTTTTCCCGTAGGAATTAGAAATTCTCGCCTCTTACAACGCAGAATTTTTTAGGAGTCTCTTAGGACTTGGAATTTTTTGAGAAATTCTCGCCCCGTGCGACATAGAATTTTATTTGGTTTGCCCGTAGGACTTGGAAACACGATTTGTCCCTTAGGTCTTAGAAATTACTAACGGGATAAACCCTAAAAAAAATTTTTACTGAGAGTGGCCTGAGTAGGAACAGTTCTAAAAACAACAACTACTCGGGAATGAATGAAAAAAGAGGGTACACACACAGGCGGGGGAGGGGGGTGTGAAAGGTCGTCTGACATTCACCGGAGTTATTTTTAGATTCTTTGTGAATGAACCCATCTATTTATAGACCGTCTGTGACTCTGGCGAATTTCCCGGGATGAGAGGATAACAGTAAAAATGACCTAGTAATTTTCCCTAGACGAGGAGTTCAAATTTCGCTTTCCTAACACCTAATTCGAATTTCAACTAAACTGAGAGGAGTATTTCAGCAATGCAAGCTGATCTCGTCTTGTCCCACGTGGGAATTTATTTGCGCCTAGATAATTCACTAATCCGAAGTACAAAGTAAAATTTATCACGGAGGAATTTCATACTATTCCTCGAAGCAAAAAAAATATGGCAAAGATTTTAATACAGCGGAATTTCACACTATTCCTCAAAGCAAAAAAATATGGCAAAGATTTTAACAGACGAATTTTGCACTACTCCTCAAAGCAAAGAATGGTTACCACTGGTTATTTCCTATCTACCTATCCTGAAAGGCATGTATTAATGAATATAATACTGCGGTTCTCTTCTCTCAGTGAATACATGCGTCCCTATTCCTAATTCCTATGAACAGTCATGATTGAAGAAAAAATTTTGCTAAGATAAACACATTACTTACGCGGAACTACCTTAGGTCTGTGCTCTTGGTAACAGGTTCGGAATTTGTCTCGCACCCAGCTTAGCTTTGCTAATTGCTGATTTGGCGAGTTGCAAATGCAATGAAGAAAATGCAACTGCTAAACGAGATCTAAGGCCAGGTCGCCATTTTTACGTATTTCCCTGGGTTTATGGTATTTCTACAGGCCGGCAATGGAAATTTATTTAATTGGCCTTGGAGTTCTGACTTGCGTAAAGGGAAATCATAAAAAAAAATAAGAAAAAGCGTAGAATTTAGGAGTTGAAGGCTCTACTTCATAAGGAAATGTTACGTAAACACTTGGGATAAATTAAAGAATTATATTTACAAAAGGAAGCATTTGAAGGGAAAGTGGATAAGTAAATTGATAAAGGGTTTGCAACGCCTGAAGATCCTTCTACTGGCGTCTTGAATAAAGGCAAGGCACAGTCCAAGATGAGTCCACTGCAAATGGGTCCCTCTGCAAGAGAGATTTACACATTACACGCCAGTAAAGGAACAACATAACACCAAATATGACTCGAGTTTGCACTGAGGGTGCCAAAGACTCGAGGAATGAATGACCACTTTACACTCGAACACAGGACATTGGAAATGGCACTGGATAAACTGGCACAAGGACAGAAGTGAAATGCTGGTACTCCAAACTTTCCAAAGGGCAAACTGTGGTGACTGAAAAGTCTTCACTCGCACTTTACCTTAGGGGAAACGGGTCTCTGACGAAGAAGGATGACTGGAGTCGGACAGGGGAAATGAATGGTCTCTCAGCAAAGGTATTGCTCGCCCGAGTGTATAACTGTCCCCCTACGACTGCTACTGCATGGCTCCTACTCACGCTACTAACTAACTGCTTACTGCCTACTGCGGCCCCCTCCTTTTAAGGCACGCGGCCAGGGGTAGGAGCCCTGTGCAAACGGTGTGTCACTGGCCAGGTGTTCAGCGATTCGGTGGCCTGTTCCCAGGTTTCCTGCGGAGTTAAGACAATTCAGCAGCTTAATATGCCTTTAGAAAGGCCGTTTTAAGAAGCTTAGTTGGGCTAAGCTTCTTAAGGGAGTGGTATGTAGTGTCCTCGCCTTGCCCTTTTTATCTGTGTCATCTCAGTATCTGTTCCAGGTAAAAGAAGGACAGATTCGAATGTTGATAACCGTACCCTGATTTCTAGGTCAAATACGATCGGCCATGCGGTTCTCAATAAACAAAGGGTAAATCAGGTATGGGGGAGGGGTGCTGTGCATGACTTCTGTAGATTATAATATATATATATATATATATATATATATATATATATATATATATATATATATATATATATATATATATATATATATATATATATATATATATATATATATATATATATATATATATATATATATATATATATATATATATATATATATATATATATATATATATATATATATATATATATATATATATATATATATATATATATATCAACTTTATCATATACACAGGTGCTCTGTGCATTGATACTATTACTGACAGGACCTCATTCAAACTATATGATATCTAGCAGAGATATTTGTTTGATAAAGTTACAATCTTTCTAGGACAAATAATCCTCATAGTCAAGTATCCATACAATGACTGGGCACGTAGTCCAGCCATATTTATGTATGTGTGCTGGATTCTTTAATCCTTTCATTACCCTCCTCCCCCTGTGTGGACCCTCCCTCGCGACCTATTAATTTCTCTGCTCGCAGCTTCTTCTGGCTGTACATGTTCCATGCGGTCTCGTGTTTTTTTGTTTCTTGATATGCTGTCTTCAAAACCGTTTCCAGTGTTAGTTGCCATATTGTTGTTGTCACATGTTAAGAAGGCATTCTCTACAATCAGTCTGGCCATTTTGTTGATGTTGCTGTACCAAAAATTCATATTTTTACAGTCTATTTTGTGGCCTTTTACCCAACGATGTTTGGTAACTGCTGACATCTGATTATCTGATTATAATGTCTTATGCTTTTTATGTGTTACTTACTTTGCTCTTGGAAGGATTTGCTGCTTTCGCTGTAGTACCTATCTTCACAATCTAGACACGCTGCCATGTATACCCCCTCCTCTTACCTCTTCCCCCTCTACCAACTTTTTGTGTCTAAATATTTTATTCTTAATGGTGTTCTTGTAGCGGCCTATCAGTTTGAAATTATCTAGCTTACTGTTGATGGATGTAGTAGCGTTGTTGTCCGGGACTGTAATTATTTTCTTCCCTTCCAAATGTTCTTTTTCTGTCCCTTCCCTCTCCCCAAAATAGTTTTTTCTTGCCTTAATGTCTACCCACTCTGGGAAAAAGACCACAAAATAGACAACAAAAATATGATTTTTTTGTACAGGAACACCAACAAAATGGCCAGACTGATTGTAGAGAATGTCTTTACAACATGCACTAACAACACAATGGCAAGGAACAATGGAAACGCTTTTGAAGACAGCATATCAAGAAAAACTGTATACTTCACAATAGAAAAGGAGCGAAAAAAACACGAGAGACGCATGGAAAATGCTCAGCTGGAAGAAGCCGCAGGCAGAAAAAGGCCAAGGTCACGAGGGCGAGGCCACACAGGAGGAGGGGGAGGAGGAGGGTAATGAAAGGATTAAAGAACCCAGCATACGCATATAAATATGGCTGGACTACATGTCCAGTCATTGTACAGACACTTGACAGTAAGGACTGTGTCCTGGAAAGCTTGTAACTCTTTTGAATAAATATCTCTGCTAGATACCATATCACAGTTAAACGCAAGTTTTTGTATTTAATGTCGGCACCAACCCATATCTGCCATGACAGCATTTGAAACCGTAGCTATTTATATAAATGAATTTTTATCACATCACCATGGTTTCATAAGTGCAAACATTAAGCTACAATTGTTGTTTAATATCCAATTCGCATCTACCTCGGATATAATACCAAAGGGCATCACTGAACATCTTTGGTTTCCATTGTTCAGCAGTTCGATCCTATGAGGTGATGGACCAGCTAAAAATTATTGTTCCCCTTCAGTATTATTTTCAAGTTACAGCGAATTTGATATTAAAAGACATCTGCAACTTAATGTTTTTTTTTTTATAAAATCATCCTTCCCTTCCTCCAAACAGAAAGAAATCTTGCAAATCCAGCTAATCTTCTGAAAATGTTAGCAATGAAATTAGCAGTCTTAAAAAAAAAAAAAAACGGGAAAGATTGTGTTAAAATCTATGTAAAGTTTTGACTTCTCCAGACTTGAAGGCCATTCAACACAACTTAGGCCTCTAGAAAGCATGATTCAGTCAACATTGCGGACTCTCCACATGTTTGCTCACAAAGCCTTGAGCCAAAAGTTCTGCCTTTTGTTTAGAGCAATACACAGCAATTCCATCAGCTCCAGCTTGAATCACCTCCAAGGGGTGATGACTTGAGGGTAGACCACCACTTATTGTCATCACAGTGGAGAGTAATATATCCTTCACACCCTCATTATAAGCCCTCTCAGCTCTCCCACAGAGCACCTGAGCTTGACTCTAAAGCTCTTTGAAATTATGTCACAAAAAGTCTGATTGATTGTTCCTCAATAAACGATAAGCTTCCTTTTGTTTACACGGTAGTCTAGCTTATAATGAAGCATTAAACCATGGCTTGTATTTAAGTCGAAACGTGAGGATTTTAGAGGGAATTCTCCTCTCAATAATAGTCTAAAGATGATCATTTTAACTCTCAGCAATATTCTGACTTCTATACATATTGCTCCACCTCAGCTCAATAAGATAATGCTGTATACCATCTATCACCACTCTAACCTTAATCAAACAATAATCAGATGAGCCCACTGCCAAATCTACTTCACAAGATACAATCCCTGTAACATCTGTGAATACAGGGTCAAGATGGTTGCCAGACTGGTGGGTGGACTCATTTATCAGCTGCTTTCAACCTGGAATAGTGGAGAAATATTGGCCAGCACATGATTATCTGTGGCAGTAACTCAGTTCAGCCATTCAGTGTGATGAGCACTGTAATCACAAACAAAAATTAAACAGGTTTTATGGTCAGCTTCCTAAACTGCTACCATTTTGGTAAGCAAGCAGCATTAAAATCTGGGTTGCTATAACTAGTAAAAACATAGATGTTTATTAGTCTTCCATAGACTTCAGCCACATGTGCCCATTGACATCCACTCTCATACAGTAGCGTATGAGATGCGGACAAGCCCTCTCTAATATACAAAGCCATTCCATGGGCCCTGCACACCGTTTGGAAAACAAGAAGAGGGAAGTGATAGAATAATGCGCTTCAGTGTAACCCCACCCCCGGCAAGGGAACTTTAATCCAAGAGGTTGGAAGACCCAGGTACAAAGGCTATGCACCTTCCATGACTGAAAAAAGTCGTTTATTGGTTTATTTGGAGTGGCCTTCTCCTAGAAAAGATGCCTACCAGGCATGAAAACAAAAGAGAAGCAAAAAAAAAAACACTCAATTATCAGGACAGCAACCAGCCTTGTAACTTATAGTAAAAGTGTGTCCATTGACATCCACTCTCATACAGTGGCGTATGTGATGCGGACAAGCCCTCTCTAATATACAAAGCCATTCCGTGGACCCTGCGCACCGTTTGGAAGACAAGAGGAAGAGGAAAGTGATAGAGTAATGCGCTTCAGTGTACCCCCAAGCAAGGGAACTTTAATCCAAGAAGGTGGAAGACCCAGGTACACAAAGGCTATGCACCTTCCAAGACTGAAAAATAGTGGTTTACTGGTTTATTTGGAGTGGCCTTATCCTAGAAAAAATGCCTACCAGGAATGAAAACAAAAGAGAAGCAAAAAAAAAAAAAAAACATTCAATTATCAGGACAGCGACCACTCTTGTAACTAGTAAAAGTAATGAAACAGTTCTTGAACCTCCCCCCGTCTCATCAAGGTTAATTTTTAATGAACTGTTTTTTTAAGATATTATTCAATGTATGGATAAATATTCTCATTAGCACATATTCTATGAGAGGAGAAAAAAAAAAAGGAAAATAGGGTCAAATGAGAAGGCAAAGAGGAAGAAAATATGTAAATAACACTGATGCTTTAGAGTTATACTAAAATTGTGACAAAGGTGAAAAATTCCTCAGAATTATACTGACATTGTGGCAAAAGGTTAAAGAATTTTCCAAGAAATAAAATGAAATATTCCGACAACTGCGCTGTAGTTTTGTGACAGATTGTAAAATTCATGTGACAAATTACAAGAAATATCCAAGTAACTGGGCGAATATCACCGCAAGTCAGTGGTACTACATTAATAAGTGGATGAATAAAATTTGTCAGAGAAATTTGTTACAGACCCAAGGACATTTTCCCAGCTCCGTCTCCCTATGTCCTGTCTGGCAGTGTGTCTGTTTCTCCTCCAGTAATTCTCTGTCTGTCTGTCTGTCTGTCTGTCTCTCTCTCTCTCTCTCTCTCTCTCTCTCTCTCTCTCTCTCTCTCTCTCTCTCTCTCTCTCTCTTCCAATTATACCAAGAATTATAATCATAAGTTTTACTTTCAGAGTATATTCTGTACATTTGATGATAATTCTGATCATTATTTATAATGAAACAATGTGTTGCAGTGTAAAAGCAAACCATTTGTTGAGGTGTTGCATCTGATCTTCTTCATTGTAACTGAATCTTACAGACACACACACACACACACACACACACACACACACACACACACACACACATACACACACACACACATACATATATATATATATATATATATATATATATATATATATATATATATATATATATATGTGTGTGTGTGTGTGTGTGTGTGTGTGTGTGTGTGTGTGTGTGTGTGTGTGTGGTGTGTGTGTGTGTATCTGTGTGTGTATTAACTCCCTCCAGGGCGGGTATAAGGTCTTGCCTGAAATCTGGTTGGCATTCTTGTAGATCAGCAGTTGCAAAGTTCCTTCTTCTCTCCCTCTCAAACATGGTCTTCCCTCTCTCTCTCTCTCTCTCTCTCTCTCTCTCTCTCTCTCTCTCTCTCAATTCTAAATAAAACCTTTTAACAAGCATGTGTGAAATTAAATCCCCTTTACAAAAATATAGCTTATTCTACCAAAAAATATGTTCCTCTATAGAATCTGTAGCAATCAAGATATCGTCCATGTAGACGAAAACTTGCTTCCTTAACATTCCGTGCAAGACTGTATTCACTAGCCTCGTAAAAGTCATGGGACTACCTGACAAGCCGAACGGCGGCATCCGAGTAAACTCATAATGCCCTTTCGGAATATAAAATGCCGACAATTTTCTACTCTCCTCCCTAAGTGGGACCTACAAAAACCCTTGCATGAGATCGATTAATAAATAACTATTCTTACCCACAATCTCCACAAATAAATCTGGCAGACACGCCACTGGACACCCATCAGAAATGGTCTTCCCATTTAGTTTCCTAAAATGTACCCGTACACGGATCAAACAATCCTTGTTAGGTACCGCCAACAACTGGAAATTAAAAGGCGAGGAACGCCTAATTATGCCTTCCTCATCCCACTTATTAACCTCTTGCTCAACCTCCTCTCTAATCTTAAAGGGTATTCTATATGATGGGGAAAAAACTGGTTTGGTCCCCTCCTGTAAATGCACCTTGTGTTATTCTCGTTGATGGTGATGACCATCTCGACTATTTTTGGGGTTTGTCTGTTTTTGTGGTGTGCTGGTTGGGTGGTATTTATTGTACTGCTATTTTTGTATTTATTATGCTGTTTGATTTTGTATTTATGCTATAATGTTTATTTTACTGCTCATGTATTATTTATTATGTTGACTGTTTTTCTTATTTTATGCTGCTAGTGTATTACTTACGGTATTATGCTATACAACTTATGAAAAATTGACCTACAAGAGACCATCCGTCAATGGTCCAAGTCATAACTACTAATATAAGGAAACAGAATCCTACCACCACGAACCACTCTATCTAAAGGGGATAAATCTCTGGCAGAAACCGACATCCATACCAGAGAACAGTATTCTAATAAAGGAAGCACAAATAACCTAAAACAGGTTGCACTAATTTTATAATTGTTATAAATATATGAGGCCTTTCATGAAATACATAACTTTCATGCGGCATTTGTTGACACTTTCATCAGCTTTTCCCAAAAGTAAGATGTGAGTCAAAAGTTACACCTAAAATAGTTAAAGCTTCAGACTTATTCAGCGGTCCCATCCACCTGGAGGGGAGGATGAGGTGGAAAATCTGTACAAGATCCGCTAATCAACAGTGTTTTCGTTTTACTGGAGTTCAGCCTCATACCCCACTGACTACACCATTTATTAACCAGCTCCATGTCACGACTGTGACTAAGGGCAGCTTCATTTTTCATAAGTGGAGACTCTACCACACCCGCAAGTGTTGCACCATTGGCATACTGAACAATCTTTTTTCCAGGCTGACAACCAAATTGATTTTATACATCAAAAATAACAGCAGACCAAGAACACTACCCTGTGGAACTCCAGAGAAAATAGGTCTTGGTTTGCTAAAGATCACATAAACAGCAACTCGTTGTTGCCTACCTGTAAGGATATCTTGAAGTGAACCTAAAACATACCCACCCACTCCAAGATTCTGAAGTTTATAAATAAGCACCTTGTTATGTACTAAATCCAAAGCAGCTCTGAAATCTATTTGAATTACTCTACACTCAAAACCCCTATCAAGGTTCTCTTGAAAATGTTATGACAAATTTAAGAACATCACACATACCTAACTGCTTCCTACATGCATATTGACTATCAGCAAACAGTTGCTTAGATTCCACATAATTACATGGTGGCTTAAAAATATGTTTTTCAACAACTTTGGGGAGCACAGGGAGAATAGAAATTGGCCTGAAGTTACTGCTGTCTGCAGATATGCCACTCTTTAGAACAGGCACTGTATTACTAAGCTTGAGATCATGCACAAAGATACTATGTCAGCATAAAAATCTAAAGAACCTACTAATCTTGGGAGACAACACACAAGAAACTTTTTTTAAAAAAACAAAGGGAAGAAACCATCAGGATCTTCTCCACTCCAGCTGTCAAGATTATCCAGAATTTTCTTAACATCTCTACAGTGAAATGCAAATCCTGTAAGAATAGGTTCAGGATGACAAGTATCAGGGAGAGGGATATCCTCAGCTGACTGGTTATTCAAAAGCTTGATGAAGCAATTCAGCTATTTCCTTAGGGCCAGTAAGCGATCTACCATCGTCTGTCAGTAATGGAGGAATTGAAGATGAGCCTGACCTAAAGAAGGATGATGGCAATTTGGTTCACCACAGGTGAGGCTGAATAATTCCTTCAGGTCTTCTCTTTAAGGAATAATTGTAATTTCTCTTGGCTACATGATAAATTATATTCACAGCACAGCGAGACCCAACAACAATGTTGTAATATTCATGCAAACGATTTCATCTCTATGTGTTGAATGTGGTTCTGTTTTGTTATTGTAAGCTCTTCTAAATGTATCATCAAACCATGGCTGGTCATTTGTCCTGAGTTTGATGACCTTTCTAGGGACATACATACCTTACTAAAATAGCCATGAGCATTTCATTTAACTTCTTCTTGGGATCTGGATCTGACATAGCGTCTGAAATATTAAGCGTATGTTATGCTTCCGGAACAGATGTTTCTGAATCTGAACATTAGTTAAACGAGTGTAAATACATGAAAACTGTACGTTTAACTGCTACTTCCCCCATTGCTGGTAACATAACAATGTCTTTATAAGACACCGATAGGTATTCCGGTACAACAGGATACATATATAAGAAGTAGACAACAATGAAAGCACCGGCAACAGTACTGTGAGGACAATTGTTTGCCGATTGTTCCCTTGGTGGGTGGTTGCCTCCTTTCCTGTAAGTTGTTTTTCTTTGTGGAAGGAGTTGGTGCTTGTCTCGGTGACTTGGACAGCGTCAGTCAGGTCCAGGGCAGCAGCAAGTCAGGTTCTTTGGAGCAGTGAATCAGTTTCTCGGCAGCAGAGCAGGAGGGAGTCCTTTGGATGGGCGACAGGTGTTGCCTACCTGTTGCCTTTGGTGGGAGGTGGAAGACCTCTTCGTCTGTTAGTGTGACGTCTTCCCTGATGGCAGCATGAGGATGTTTCGATGGCTCAACCGTTGTTGGTCATCTGTGTGAGGATTTGTTCTTTTGGCAGCAAATGGCTGTATTGATGACTCAGTTGGGGTTATCTGCTCTGTGGATGTGTTCCTGCTTCGCAGCCAGTGGCTGTCTCGATGCCTCAACTGTGTTCGTCCATCTGTCTGCATCCTCGTTGACGGTGGTGACCGTCTCGACTACTCTTGGAGTTTGTCTGTTATTGTGGTGTACTGGTTGGGTGGTATTTATCTTACTGCTCTTGTTGTATTTTTTATGCTTCTTGATTTTGTATTTATGCTGTAATATTTATTTTACTGCTCATGTTTTATTTATTATGCTAACTGTTTTTTTTCTTATTTTATGCTGCTAGTGTATTACTTATGGTATTATGCTGTCTGTGAGTTGTTTATTGATTATTGAATATTTAATTACATGAGTTTTATGTTGCTGCCTGTTATTTTTAATGTTTATTTAATTGGTCATTTTAAGTGTTTCCTCTCCTGGACCTGACTCACTTGTATATAATGTAAATTAGAATGTACAATAAATTAATCTTAAGGCTGTATTCTGTGGTTTTGTTCTGCTCCTAGTTTGCTTGCCACCTTTTGTCAGTCATTCCAACCCAATTGCTTCTTTTTGTTTTGAACATGCTGGTCTCTGAAAGATGAGGCATTATATTGGTGACCTTTTGGCAGGATTGGTTCTGTTTTGGTTGGTGGGGGTGTGGCAGCATCGGGGGAGTATTTTGTGAGTGTAATTTTTTTTTTTTTTTTTTTTGTTAGGTAAGGAGGTGTGAGGACAATCGTTTGCCGATTGTTCCCTTGGTGGGTTGTTGCCTCCTTTCCTGTAAGTTGTTTTACTTTGTGGAAGGAGTTGACGTTTGTGTTGGTAACTTGGACAGCGTCAGTCAGGTCCAGGGCAGCAGCAAGTTAGGTTCTTTGGAGCAGAGAATCGATTTCTCTGCAGCAGAGCAGCAGGGAGCCCTTTGGATGGGTGACAGGTGTTGCGTACCTGTTGCCTTCGGCGCGAGGTGGAAGACTTCTTTGTCTGTTAGTGTGATGTCTTCCCTGATGGCAGCATGAGGACGTTTCAATGGCTAAACTATTGTTGGTCATCTGTGTGAGGATTTGTTCCTTCGGCAGCAAATGGCTGTATTGATGACTTGATCGGGGTTATCTGCTTTGTGGATGTGTTCCTGCTCCACAGCGAGTGGCTGTCTCAATGGTCCATGATTCCTTGGCTTTCTGGGTGGTAAGGAGAGGAATGAATATGTTTGATCCCATGGCTGGCCATACTGTCCCTGAATTCCTTTGGACATGAAGTGTCATCCTTGGTTACTCTGATTGGTGGCTGGGAATCCAAAGCAGCAGAAGAACTTGACCAGTGCCTTTACGGCATTCTTGGAGTTTTCACTCTGCACAGGGATGGTGTATCACATAAAGCAATCAGTTGTGGTTAAGCATTGGTTATTCCCTTTTTTGCTCTTGATACATCGTCCTTGGGGTGCATAGTAATCTGTGATGACGTCCTGAAACAGGACACCGACAGATGGTATGTTTTTCAGTGGTGCTTCCAGGATGACTTCATTCAGATTTCATATGATTTGACAGGAAGGGTAGGATGCTGCATAAGCCTTGACTGCCTTCCATTGGCCTGGCCAGTAGAGTTTCCCATATGGCATTAATGATTCGAGCTATACTGAAGTGCCCCCAAGACTGTCATGGGCCAATTGGAGAATTTTTCTTTGCAATGTGCTGGGTACTACTTCTGGTAGGTGGATAATCTGAGCAGGATCATAGAATGCCCAGGATATCCAATAGAGTACTCTGTCCTCTGGGAGACAGTTGTCCCTCGGAAGATAACATACGAGCCTTCATTCGGGCTTGTAATATTGACATTCAAGAAGTCGGCACAGCTGCATTACTCTTCTCCCAACAAGAATATGGAAAAGATTTTATTTTACTTTAACCCCACACAAAAATGGAAAGAAGCTTCACATTATATACTTCCAGCACAATAATATTAAACTACTTTAACATGGCCCATTAATTTCTTCAAATTTACAGTATACGTTACTTTAAGATTATGAGGACAGGATAATTTTGAGGCAGGTGACAAAACTTAAGAATTAATTAACATATAAGTTCCTTAATTCTAAATAAAGAAAGCATGCGGTTAGTATGCCGTGAAAGGTGGTGTAAATGATAACACAGCATTTATTTTTGTAAATGACATCCCCTTTAATTCATATTGTAACAGGGATATATAATTCGCCAACTCGACAGTTGACGGCTGACCCTTACTCTGGGGATTTTGACAATGGTGGGCGAGCGAGAGTATTTGCGAGTTTTAATTTGCTAACTTTAAACCACGTTAATTTTATGCATCCACTGCCCATAACTCGAGTACAGGCTATAAATAGATACTCGCTCAATGTTATGATGGGATAATCAGACAAAAGATGAGGGGTGTGGGGACAAAATAGAGTTCTACTAGAAAGGGGGAAAAAATAACAAAAAGAAAATGAACAGGATGTTACGAATGAAAGCGTGACCGTGTACTAAAGGTGGACACTCCTCTCGGATTTTACGAGGGTGGCATTTAAAATCACAAGGGCAGGAGTTTATGACTCACGATTCATTAAAACAGAAAAATAAATAAACAAATAAAAGAGTAAATGATGTTGGCAGAAGAGCCAAGGGTAATAGAGTGAGGTATTTATTGTGTTAGGTGGGAATTTATCGTCTTTCACCTGTTGATTTCCTTTGGTAGAAATATGAAACTCCAGAAACTGTGTGCTGTGCTTTATTCCTATTCCTTTAGAATTTCGATATACACTGACTAACTTATTTACAGTTTTACAGTTATAGTAAACTAAAGATAAATACCATATGAGTAATGTTACAATAGATTGGATATTTACAGTAGAGTAGTTAAGTTGTTTTCAGATAACAGTATGTACACAAACAACTAAACAAGTAGATAACATAAACATCACCTATAAATTACGGCCCGGACTGTCTCTCAGCCTCAGGGCTGGAAAAGGGGACCCGAAGGGCGTGACTCCTTCAGGAAGAGCCGACACGCATGCCCTGTGCCAAGGTAGGGGCGTAAGGGCGTGCAACTTCCCACCCTGTTATTCTCAATGATTTATGCATTTTGAGGGGAATGGTATCCTGTATTTAATTGCCTCTTGTGGTGATAATTTAAGAAAAGATTGATAGAGAATGATAAGGGATAGAAGTTCCTGAGGAATGGAAGAAGATAGTGGAGGGCCTTGACATCCTCTTCTGGATTAGAGGTGCCAAGACCTCCGAAAGATGAAATGGTGGCACAGGGGCCAGGGGAGCTCTAGAGCTCTTTGGAAGCTACCCGGAAATTCCCACGGCCGTGGCAATTCTGCCGCGAACCTCTCCTACTTGGACTGTCGTCCTCGGCCGGGGAAGCAGAGGGCCTGAGACCGGAGGGCAGCGTGGTGTGCCACCTGAGCCAGCTGCTGTGACAGCTGACGCAGGAGTTTTCGGCGCTAGTTCTACCATGATCCGCCGCAGCTCTTGTAGTTCATCAGCCAAGTGAGAGATGGCAGAATCCTGACTCGCGATTGCATCAGCGACAGACTGAGGCAGAGGGGAGGCGGTCGGAGGTGGCGTGAGAGGCTCACAGGTATCAATGACCAGCTCAGGCACGGGTTGTGAGGCCGCACCTTTAGGTGAACTTCCGCTGTGGTCGAGAGGAATCGTCTCTCTTACCGACACTGGTAGCTGTGCCAGGCCGGGAGAAGAGAGGGGTTCCTGAGTTGGATCCCTTGAATGGAGCTCGGGGTTGTGCTCTGGCGCTGGCACTAAGGCAGAGTCAGGTACTGTCAGAGGTTTCTTGTGCTCGTCGGTCAGGACAGATGGAGCTTGGCACTGCTCGGTGCATGCATGTGGCACTAGCAGGAATTTGGCATTTCCGGGAAGGAGATCTGATTGGGGCACTTGCCTTGGCACTGAGGCAGGGCCGGGTACTGGAATTGGATCGGGAACCGATCGAAGGGGCCACTGTGCATCATATTCAGGTGGCACTGGTAGGGACTGCACGTCCTCATGGTACACAGGGGGCGCCAGTCTTGACTGAGGGAGAAGCGAGGGAGGATTACTCACGCCCAAGGAATGAGTTGGGGAATGTGGACCCCTGGACTGTCTTGATTTCTGTGGGGACTGAAAGTCCTGTCCCAGGATGATGTCATAGCCTCCGGGGAGATGGCTTGCTACTGCAAGATTGCAAATTTTTGATTGATGAGGGCTTGTGACTCTCAACTGTACCATAGAGAGTATCATTTTAAACTGATTTACTCCCTTGATCGTGACGAGTTTTCGTCTATTGACGATAGCTCCATGGGGAACTCTGTCCCTTCGTATGTGGGGATTTGTGCGCCTGAGTCATCGAATGCCTTGACTAGGCGCGGGGGGTAGCTGCCTCTGGGAGGGGCCACATATACAAGGTCTTCACCGGGAGGGCCCAGTGACTTGGAATTTGTGATGACCAAGGTGACGGCAGGGGTATTTGATTTGTTATTGTTAGGGCACTTCACCCATGAGGGAGAATGGCCATAAACCTTGCATGCCGTGCAGAAGGTTTGGCTAAAGTCTTTCTGCTCTGCCCCTCTGGCGGGCGCAGACGAGTTATTGGGTGGTTTTCTGGGAGAAAAAGGCGCTGTTTTCTTGTTTCAGCACTGCTCAGAGGAATGCCCGTCTTCTTGTAATAATGGCAAGTTAGGGGCTTGCCCGAGTTCCCATTCTTATGGGAATTTGATCCTCCGAGGAGGGGCAGGGGATTTATCTTCCGCCCCATGGATCCTTCCTGAGGGTGGTGAGTCTCCCACATGTCTGCTATCTGGCAACACTCGGTGAGTGTTGCTGGGGCTTTTTCCACTACGAGTGGAAAGGGCAGGAGGGGCGTAGCACAGGAAATGCTCAAGTTTAAATTTTTCGAGTACCTCGGTGGCGCTAGTGGCTCCTTCGAACTCGAGCCATTTTGTTAATGCCCACTCAGAATGGTAAGCCCAATTAGACCAAGTCTGACCTGCTTCCCTTGGCTGCTCTTTCCAACGTCTCCTCCACAGCTTGGGGGTAATCTCGTACAACTTCATAACCACTTGGTGTACGGCTTCCCAGTTTCCCCTATCCTCTGCTGAAAAGGCATGGTAGGCAACAAGTGCCTTCCCTCCCAGGAATTTAGTGAGAACAAGGGAAAGTGCCGCGGGGGAGAGGTTGCAGCACTCCAGGACTCGTTCGGCCCTTTCAAGCCATACTTCAGGTTCGAACTCTGTCCATTTTGGCATGAACGAGTGAGCTTGGCTGAGGACACTCATTCCCGCTGCAGGAGAGGGAGTGGAGTTCTGTCGTTCTAACATCTAGAGCTCACGGGTACGCTGTCGCTCTCACTCCTCTCAATCCTTCTCCTCTTGTTTCTCTTGGGCAATTCATTCTATCTCTCGTTCTTGACGTTCTAACTCTCTCTCTGCCTCAGCATCGTCCACTCTTTCTTGAACCCAGTCCCATGTCCTTTCCAGTGGACATGTAGAATATGAAGTCCTCATTTTGTTGGGCTCTGGTAGTAGCCATCTTGAAATAATGGTTATATGGACTGGACCCTCTAGCAAATCAAATATGTCTGAGAAGACTCAGGTTGTCTGAAAAGACTCAATTGCAGGAATCTGAAACACTCAGGTGTTCAGACTGAAGGAGAATGGATCTGTCTGCATAAGACAAATTATCAGTAAGTCTGAGGAGACTGTTAAAATTTAATATGTCTGAGTAAGACGTGGTTGTTCATGGCGAACGAATTTTAATATGCGTCTCGGAAGACGTAACTGGATTTTATGTCATGCTTGGACTTGGCCGGTTGTAGCGTGAAATCAAGGCATCGCTCTAACGAACTGGAATGATCAGTCCTGTAAGGGCGTAAATGTGTGTGAAATACACTAATATAAAGTCTCAAAGGATTTGATTTTGGGTTTCCTGCAGGAATTGGAAATTCTCGCCTCTTTCAACGTAGAATTTTTAGTAGTCTCTTAAGACTTGGAATTTGGTTAAGAAATTCTCGCCTCGTGCGACGTAGAATTTTATTTGGTTTGCTCGTAGGATTTGGAAATATGATTTGTCCCCTAGGACTTAGAAATTACTAACAGGATAAAACACCCCAAAAAATGTTTGCTGAGAGTGGCTCGAGTAGGGACATTTCTAAAAACAACAAACTACTCGGGAATGAATGAAAAAGAGGGTACATGCACAGGCAGGGGGCGGGGGGGTGGGGGGTGCGCGGTCGTCTGACACACACTGGAGTTATTTTTAGATTCTGTGTGAATGAACCCTTCTATTTATAGACCGTCTGGGATGAGAGGATAACAGTAAAAATGACCCGGTAATTTTCCCTAGAAGCGGAGTTCAAAATTTCGCTTTCCTAACGCCTAGTTTAAATTCTAGCTATTCTGAGAGAGAGCACTGCGAGCTGATTTCATCTTGTCCCACGTGGGAGTTTAACGCAGAGGAATTTCTTTCGCACTATTCCTCGAAGCAAAAAAATATGGCAAAGATTTTAACACAGAGGAATTTTGCACTATTCCTCGAAGCAAAGAATATGGCAAAGATTTTAACACAGAGGAATTTCGCACTATTCCTCGAAGCAAAAATATGGCAAAAATTTTAACACAGAAGAATTTTGCACTATTCCTCGAAGCAAAGAATGGTTATCACTGGATATTTCCTAACTACCTATCCTTAAAGGCATGCATTAATGAATCTAGTATGGAGGTTCTCTTCCCTCAGTGAATACATGCGTTCCTATTCCTAATTCCTAGAAACAGTCACGATTGTAAAAAAAATTTTGCTAAGATAAACATATTACTTACGTGGAACTATCTTGGTCTGTGCTCTTGGTAACAGGTTCAGAATTTGTCTCGCACCCAGCTTAGCTTTGCTAATTGCTGATTTGGAGAGTTGCAAATGCAATGAAGCAATGAGAGAGGGGAAAATGCAACTGCTAAACGAGATCTAAGACCAGGTCGTATTTTTACGTATTTCCCTGAGTTTATTGTATTTTTACAGGCCAGTAATGGAAACTTTATTCAATTGGCCTTGGAGTTCTGACTTACATAAAGGGAAATCGTAAAAAAACAAGAAAAAGGAGTGAATTTAGGAGCTGAAGGCTCTACTTCATAAAGATATGTTATGAAACACTTGGGATAAATTAAAGAATTATATTTACAAAAGAAAGCTTTAGAAGGGAAAATGGATAAGTAAATTGATAAAGGGCTTGCAACGCCTGAAGATCCTTCTACTGGAGTCTTGTCTAAGGGCAAAGCACAGTCCAAGATAAGTCCACTGCAAATAGGTCCCTCTGCAAGAGAGATTTACACATTACACGCCAGTAAAGGAACAATTTAACACTGAATATGACTCAAGTTTGCACTGAGGGTGCCAAGGACTCGAAGAATGAATGACCACTTTACACTTGAGCACAGGACAATGGAAATGGCACTGGATAAAGTGGCACAAGGACAGAAGTGAAATACTGGTACACCAATAACTTTCTAAAGGGCAAACTGTTGTGACTGAAAAGTCTTTACTCACACTTTACCTTAGGGGAAGCAGGTCTCTGGCGAAAAATGACGAGGAACGTTCACACTGACGATGCACGCTGTCCCTCAAGTTGTGACTGGAGTCTGGAGTCGGATGGTTGGGGGGGGGGGAAGGAAATGAATGGTCTCTCAGCAAACTGTATCAATCACCCACATGTATGGCTGTCCCCTCCTCTGCTACTGCATGGCTCCTGCTCACACGACTAACTGCTTACGGCTACTGCCGTCTCTTCCTTTTAAGGGCTCCGGCCGCGTCGTGCCTATGTGCAGACTTCTGCCTTTAACTGGGGGCCACGTGTAAACGATGTGTCATTCGCCAGGTGGTCAGAAATTCGGTTGCCTCTTACCCAGTCCTGTGAAGGTAAGACAATTCAGCAGCTTAATCTGCCTTTAGAAGGGTTGTTTTAAGCAGCTTAGTTGAGCTAAGCTGCTGGGAGTGGCATTTAGTCTCCTCTCCTTGCCCCTTTTTTATGTGTTATCTCAATATCTGTTCCAGGTAAAAAGGACAGATCAGGATGTTTGATAACTTTGCTCTGATTTCTAGATCAAATACGATCGGCCATGCTGTGGCGACTTTATTTTCAATAAACAAAGGGTAAATTAGGTGGGGGGGTGTATGTAGCAGCGACTTCTTGTAAATTATAATAATAATAATGTAAAATAATATAATAATAATATATATATATATATATATATATATATATATATATATATATATATATATATATATATATATATATATATATATATATATATATACGTTAAGATGCCACAATATCTTATAAGATATAATACATTTCATGAATAAATTGAAGATAATTCTTTTCTTTAAATTAAATGATCAAGATCAGATAATTACTGGCATCAAACTTTTTCTTTAACTTTGGTCGTCAAATAATGAGAGAAAGGAAGCTGACTCAGTTGATGGATCAAAGCAGTAAATTTTATGTTGGTGATAAAATTGATCACGGTTACGTTAAAGCTTCAAATACAAAACAAAAATAGATATGTAACTATTTGAAACTGAATAAATTATGAATTTTCACCGCAAGATTTGCACAGAGATCATATCTTATGAACATTCCTCTTATGAGTTGTCACTAAGTACCTGCAAACTGATAACATAATCTGCTCAGAACTACTTTCGCTTACCCATTATGTGCAACGGTAACACACACTGCATACGAACCAACTAATTGCCACCTAAGAGGAAAGGTGTTCATACAAAAACCCAAAATAGTCAAAGTAATATTGCAAAATTACCTGATTTTACTTGTATCTTTAATCAGCGCAAATGTATACCCGATCCAAATCAATATACTGTGAAAGAGGATGAGTTACTGACAAGTGGGAAATATCCACGAAGCAGTGTGATTGCGCCACCGCCCTGCTGGTTATCGCATTGTCCAGCTTTTGCACCAATGGATGTCATGGAAATTGATGCCAGATACCACCGGAATTCCGACTATGTATTCGATAGTGGTTGCATGATACTAGCTCGAAATGTACCTGGGTGCATATTTTTTTTAATGCAATAACAACGTTGCTTTTGCAAGGCTGCAAAAATAATCGTGATTAGATGAATTGTTGATAACATGTCATAATTGATGAATATTCACGCATTGAAATCAAATACTTTTATACAGGAATGAACTTGGACTTATTAGGAGTATCTCATTTAGAATATTGCTGAGTGTGAAGAAGATAAGTAAGGAGAAAAGTTAAACTGATAAATTACCTCCCCCCAAAAAACTGATTTAGAGGCAGGTTGGTTATTGAGATTAATTTTGATAAGGAACACTATGTTAGCACATCATTAGAGAAAAGCAAAAAAGAGAAATATTTATTGATTAAATAAAACATCTTGGATGAAATACGTACTTATGACCTATGCCAACAATTCTGAATGTTTCATTATCATGCACCAACTCTAAAAAATCGCACGCATTGTTGATCCGTAGGTGGACAGACACGATAATGGAAACCTAAGACCCGTCGGTCAGAGGTTATAGTGTTGAGAGTGATTCCCTAATTTCATCTGGGCTCAGCACAGTCAATATAAGCTCAAATGAATGAAAATCAGTAAACAAGAATAATTGAAAATTATCTATTTCACAAGCACACACAGCCAATAAATTTATTCTCCTTTACTTATTTTAGTATTTTTAAAATTTTTATATGTGAATTCAGATTTCTTTCACCCTTGTCGAGCGTTCCATTTGCAGTATATGATTCAAATGAAAAAAAAAAATCACGTTGAAGCTTTTCAAAAATCCGGGAGCAGAAATAATCTTCATTCAATTCAAAAATAAAAGACTGAGTATTTCAACGAAACAGACTAAAAACCATTGTTGATACATCACAATGGGGTTAAGACAATTGTGCAGTTATGGCATGCTTTTCTTTGAATCCAAGTTTTTTTTTATTACATATAAGCCATTGTTATTATGATATACAGTATGTACCGCTCTCAGGTTTTAGTAGGGGGGGCATGGCGCAAAATGAGGGTGCGTGCGATCGAGCTGTCTAAAGCAATTTTTTTGTTGAATCTGTTGATTTAGACCATTAGAAGCTCAAATTTTTTTTTTTTTTTTTTTTTTTTTGCATCTCATCTTCCATATTTGGGAGGTTGCCAAGTTCGATCCCAGCCCCCCATATGGTGAAAATTAATTTAAAATTCACGAGTATGGTCATCTTATATATCTTTTGAAAGTTTATGATGAGCTGATCATTTCTTACAAAGGAACTATGGCTAAGTTTTTCATGGTTCTTGAGTTATTCACAGTTTTTTTTGAATTTGTGTAAATAGAGCGATTTCACAATAAGTTATACTCTTTGTTCTTAGTAGTTATCAAGCTAGATATAAAAATGATAAAACATCTGTACTCCCACTCATTGATATCAACCTAATTGCTAAAATTTGAAGGTGTTGAAAAAAACAGACAAGATCTAATAAGTAAGCATAAGAATCTCCTCGATCAATTAAGCCAGTCAGAAATATTCATCAGCTTACAAGAGTTTGATAATCAATTGGAAAACCAAACCAAGTTACTGCAAGGTTACATGAGAATGTATCAAATACTTCTGTTCACGCGAACTACTCGTCAAAGTAATTGGATTCTGCGTTTATCGTCATCGGAACTTATGACACCGTACTCTTTTGCACACGATCTTCAAAATTATGCTCGAACAGTGCCTCTATACTTAGCTCAAATGCATGGGAGATTTTGCTTGATGGAAACTTCAGTGTAAACAAAGGCGGATCATCTTTCAGTGCTATTGGAGCAGATCTTGGCACTGAGCAAGAAAATCGAGCACTGAAAGTTGTTGGTGGTGTAAAGGGACTATTGCTCAGTAAGGCAGCTCTCCATCGTTTTAGTCTTGTTGCCCCTGAATTGAACAGGATATGTCAAGATTTTTTAGAGATGAATGACAGGCTCCACGTAACTTGTATTACCAACTGACCGGTACAATGAACATGCTAATCTTCAACAATGTTTCTAAACTGATTGATAAACTAGAAGCTAATGATGTATCTTATTGTGAATCAGAGGTGGTTTACAACATAACGACCAAAACAGTCTTGGGAGAAAGAGCTAAAGATATTTTGAGCCAAGTGCAGGTTGGCTATGACATGTACAATCAATTCATGGAAGAGCGAATATTTGGCAACAAGAATGTTTGGGATAGAATGATAAAAAAGAAACTGTTCACCTTTCACTCATATGCTTCAACATGCAAGTCCAAAATAAAAGGGACTGTTTTAGTCTTAAATGAGGATAGCTCATTAATGTAAAGGATTCTAGTCATCTCACAGAAAAGACCAGAACTGGACTTGGCAAAATTGATTGAAGAGTATGAGTTCTCAGTCATTCCACGCTCGCTATTCAGCCAATGATGGTAAGCCTTATTCCAGAGCAGACGAAAGCAAGTTGATGCATCTTATTGAAGAGAGAGCTCAAGGGACTGAGGTACAGATAAACTTGACACAAACACACTCAATAAAACGAGTCATAATCATTGATGGTATGGTTGTCTTCAATAAAATCAGCATTAGCAGTAACATTAAGACATGTGCAAACCTTAAATCAGTCTTCACAACCAAAGTACTTGTTGAAAGCTTTGCATTTGGCGAGGTACGACTAGTATTTGTTCGGTACAAAGAAGGATCGTTAAAAGAGCGCACCAGAGACAAACGTATCAATAGAAAATCTGTTCGTTATGTTGTGAAAGATTCAACACCACTGGTAGGAATTAAAATGAAAACCTTCTTTTCTCATCATCATACAAAAGCATATTTGACTGCTTATTTGGCTGATTTCTGTACCAAAGCTTTAACTGACCACAGCAAGAGTTATGTTGTTGTGTATGATACAAAATGTATCTCCAGTATACCAGCGTATCCTGATCATTTGCGCACTCACAACCAAGAAGCTGATACTCTTATCTTGGTGCAGGCAAAACATGTTACTGATGTAGATCCTTTCACAGAACTTGTCATTCTATCACCTGATACCGATGTGTTTCTGCTATTGGTTCACTTTTATCCTAAACTTTGTACCAACACAACATTTCGAACAGGCTCTGGTGCAAACATTCGCAATATCAGTATTCATAAAGTATAAGTCACTTGGGCCTGATCATGCAGAAGCTATCATTGGTTTTCACATTTTCATTGGTTGTGATCAGATAGGCCGTTTCTACGGCAAGTCTAAAAAGGCATGCTATCACATATTCTCTGATTGTACTGTGGAAGATTTGCAACCCTTCATCCTGCTTGGTTCATGCCTTGAGAAAGATTTCATTAATCAAAATTGTGACCTGTTTGGCAAATTCATTCTTCAGTTGCATTGCAAATCGCAACCCAATGCAGTTACTGACATTCCTCTCCTTCGATACCATTTCTTCAGCAAATACCAGAAGGGTGCTGAAGAACTCCCACCAACAAAAGGAACACTTTATCAGAAAATATTACGCTGTCATTATGCCACCTATATCGTGAAACAAGCTCTTGAGCCCACACTTTGCTTATCAGAACCTACTCAATATGAATGGGCTATCTCATCAGATGGTAAATTGATGGCAAATATCACAGACAATGTTCCAGCTCCAGCTTCTCTAAACCCAATAGATGTAAATTCAGAAAGCACAACTTGGTTTGGACTGATGTTTGTAAATGTGAAGGGTGTGAAAATAATGAACAGGATCAATATATGGATGAAGTGACCATTTTAAGTGCTGAAAACGATTACTAACGTACTCATATCATTTGGAGTATATCTTTGCACAACCTGTATAATACTTCCCACAGAGAGTTGTTTTTTCAGGCTATAACATATTTTCAAAGCTAAGAGGAAACTTTCTAATCCATTACTACCCCTCAGAATTAGATTTGAAAAGGATAATTTTTTTGGACCTTAACTTATATACCTCGAGGTTTGTCTGCGTAAGGTAATATTGATTATTCAGAAAAGTAATATGACCTTTTTTTTAAGCAATTTTAGCAATTTAGTCGTTTTAAAGGTTGCTAATAAATGGTTAAATGTCAAATTTGTTGGTGTAGATTCAGTAACAACAAAATATCAAACTAATTTTCTTTGCAGAATCATTGTATTCAGAGCATATTTCCCATCGGGTAAGATCTTAGACAAACAAAAGGCTCTTAAACTGAAAATTGGTCATTTCTGACCCATGGATCAGCTCATTAAGAGCTTGCAAAAAATGTATAACATGTCCATATTCGATTAGGTCAAAATTTTGGAATATGGGGCTCTAGGACCAAAATTTGTAATTGGCGACAAATTTGGTAAAAGTTTTCGAAAAAAAATGTCAACAACTATTTTTTGTATTTTTTGATGTCGAAATTTATTGAATCAGCCAAAAAATCACTTTAGACAGCTCGAGCACACGGAATGACAATTGCCCAACTACTATTTTCTTCTTATTCTATACAAGAATGAAGATCTTTTCAGTAATTTCAAATTCTGCTTGTCACATATGATGTGACTAAAAACTGTCAAGAATATTCTGAAATCATTGTAAGGGACTAAATCCTCCTTTATTCGAAGTTGATAGATTCAAAGTACTATAACAAAACAATGCTGAAATAAACGGTAAAAGACCTTTGTCATTATGTAACCTCTGCAAAACTTATTTCTTTATTTTGTTCTTCAATTCTGTCCCCAGGAGGAATGGGTAATGGTTGTGTCACTACTTGTAAAGATAAAACTTTTCGGAAATAGTCCCTCACATTTAGAAAATGGGAAGCAATTTGGTAAAGTATTAGCTTTTAAGTCTTGAATTCTCTCTCTCTCTCTCTCTCTCTCTTCAATTAACAACCCTATTGACTAGCTTTCTAGTCCCAAACCAAACAAGGATCCAATATGTCTATGATGAATAAGTTTTATATGAACAGTGAAGTTATATATATATATATATATATATATATATATATATATATATATATATATATATATATATATATATATATATATATATATATATATATATATATATATATATATATATATATTTCTACGAATGTCCAAGGACACTTACTTGATTCTGGGTGGCAACAGATGAACGCAGGAGTTCCTTTTATTATTACACATCTGACTCAATATTAGGACAATTCGTAGCCAAACAAGGGAAATCTATGGCTTAGGGTCTTCTTCATGTGAGGGAAAATTATGTAAACTCAACGGTTCTCTTAACTAATTATATTTACATAACAAACACAGACCAGAAAAATAACGAATTACTGGACAGGTAATAATAATGGCCTGCTAAAATAAGGGATCCTACACAGAATAAATATTCTATTCCAATGATGTCTTCATAACAGGAAACAATGCAATGGGGGGTAGAAGGGGGACTGCACATGGATCGAGCCAAGAGATTCCTCTGTCGAGGCCTAGCTGCAAAATATGCAAGACGGTTACTTGCAATAATAATAAAACGCTTAAATGGAAACTGGGGAATGCACAGATGGTGCCAGATAACTCAGTTCAGCACTAATGCATAATTTTGTTAGCACTGAATGCTCCAACACAAATTACTGAAGGTAATTGCCCATTAGAAAATAAATGAAATATTAGACAGGGAAATAACAGGATATGTGACTGACTAAGAAAACCTTATTCCAGTACATTACCTTCATCAAGGTGACAGTGTCCTCGTTCGATAGGGCGCTGGTGATGAAGGAGGGAATTAATATGCCACTACAAACTATACTGGTTCGAGCCTCGGGGTCAAACAAGTGGAAGGTTCACAGGAACAGGCAAGGTTCAGGACATCTGTCCTGGGTGGTGTTCGGAGTGATTCTCTCTCTCGATTTCTGTCGCACTGTCTATAAAGAACCTTTGGGGATTACACATCGCGTCTGTTGTAGATGGTGTAAAGGTCAATCTTCGTCATGTTTTCTGTAATGACCGCATGGCATCAGTTAACACTCGTGGAGGAGTTCAGGATAGGGCGGGGCACCAACTTTCTCTTTTTTGGCCCCCTCCCTAACCCGTTGTCTTTCTCCGCCGAGGAAGGCATCTGGAACAAGGCCTCAAGGCAGTCACTCTGAACAAAGCGAGGGTTTAGGCTTAACCATTTTGGGGAATGAAGGAAAGAGTTTATGAAGAGACGAGTGGAAACCCACAGTTCTAGTAATTAACCCAATAACGGTTTTCTGTGGGAAGCAGCTTTGGTGCTCCCCAGCTATCAGCTAAGAGTGTGGCCAGCAAAAATTTATGCTCCCCATACTGTCAGAAAAAGTAAAAAACACAACATGGCAAATATTCTCACGGCCGCGCTATCTTTTGAGGGCTGGGGGGCTACGCTTGCTTTTTTTTTTATCAGTTTCTGTATCTTATTCCATAAATTTTAACCCATATATGACTATTAACGTATATACGGCCGTTTCCCTTTCACCACTGTCACGTATTTATATGTCTGCTCTTTCCAGCCATGATAATAACAGCAATTTTTCCCTTGGCTATAGGATTATCAGCGTGGCGACATTTGGAAAATAACATTCTCTTAGGAACCACACACGTGCATTGTTTCATTTATGGAAGTTTATTTGCTGTGTATGCAACTCTTTTTTTTGACATTGTAGAATTTATAAATAACAGGTTACAACAATCAGTCATTCGAATTATAGTTGTTACTAATCATCAGATTTTTATTTGACAGGCCATATAATGGTATATATTCGAGCTGTTTCAAAAAGATCTTGCATGTCGGTAGTCTGTATAACTCAATCTTTGGGCTAAACCTAGGTTCCTCTTATGAATTCTACATCATCCACGATGCATGTCTGTTTTCTAAATAAAAAATATTAAATGAAAGTAAACTGTATGGAAATTCTAAATCATATATATATACAAACATACATACATACATACATATATATATATATATATATATATATATATATATATATATATATATATATATATATATATATATATATATATATATATATATATATATATATATATTACTAAAAGGACCTCATTCAAACTGGATGGTATCTAATGGAGTATTTATTCAGAAAAAGTTACAAGCTTTCTTTGACAAACAGTCCACATTATCAAGTATCCGTACAGTGAGCAGGTACGTAGTCCAGCTGTATTTATATCTGTGTGCTGGGTACTTTTAATCCTATAATCGCCAAGCTCCTTCTGTGTGACCCCACCCCTCGTGATCTTGGTCTTTCTCTGCCTCCTTTTTCTTCCATGTGTCTGTTTTCCGTGCATTCTCTCGTTTTTCTTTCGTTTCCTTGCTACTATGGAGTATACGATTTTTCTAGATATGCTGTCTTCAAAGCCGTTTCCGGTGTTCCCTGCCATTGTGTTGTTGGTGCATGTTATGAAGGCGTTCTCTACAACCAGTCTGGCCGTTTTGTTGGTGTTCCTGTACAGAAAACTCATATTTTCCCAGTTTATTTTATGATCATTTTCCCAACAATGTTTGGCAACTGCCAAAGTCTGATTATAATGCCTTATGTTCTGCAGGTGTTGTTTGCTTCTCTCTTTACATGATTTACCAGTTTCACCATAGTACCCTTCTTCACAGTCTAGACACGCTGCCATGTATAACCCCCATCTAATTTCTTCCCCCTCTACCGACATTTTGTTTCTAACTATTTTATTCCTAATGGTGTTTTTGTAGCTGCCTGTCAATTTGAAATTATCTAGCTTTCTGTTAATGGGTGCAATAGAGTTGTTGTCCGGGACTGTAATTATTTTCTTCCCTACCAGATGTTCCTTTTCTATCCTTTCCCTTTCCCCAAAATAGTTTTTCTTTGCCTTGATGTGTGCCCACTCCCATCAATACTTAGGGTAGCCTAATCTCCTAAAACTCTCCCTCAGGTAATCCAGCTCTCCGTCTAAAAATTCGGGACTGCAAATCCTATAAGCCCTGATGGCCAACCCTGTCATTAATCCTATTTTTATTTCTTTCCTATGACTGGAGAACCTATGTATGTATGAATTGGTGTGTGTCCTCTTCCTATATACCTTGAATTTTAAATTTTCCCCTACCCTCTTAACCAGGACATCCAAGAAAGGAATTTCTCCCTCCTTCTCTTCTTCTATTGTGAACCTGATGTGTTTATTTAGTTTATTTATGTTTTCTAGGAACTTGTGTAGATCTTCCCTTTCTCCCTTGTAAATAATCAATATGTCATCCACGTATCTTACCCATTTTACAATATTTAAGTTCCCTTTATTTACTTTGCCCCCTTCTTCCCTTTCAA
>NC_089796.1:32089502-32119502 GCF_040412425.1 Macrobrachium rosenbergii | reverse complement strand
AAACAGTTTTAATTTATGTACAGTTCTTGAAGTTACAATACAAAAAAAATTATAATAAAAACATAATTTACTTTGTGAAAAATACTGAAAACAAAATCACGTGTTCTGGTGAGTCGGTAGAGCTTCAGACTGTCACTCAATGGGCCGGAGTTAAATTCCCCCGCCCGGCTGATGAAGAGTTAGAGGGATATATTTCTGGTGATAGAAATTCATTTCTCGCTATAATGTGGTTAGGATTCCACAATAAGCTGTAGGTCCCATTGCTAAGTAACCAATTGGTACTTAGCCACGTAAAATAAGTCTAATCCTTTGGGCCAGCCCTAGGAGAGCTGTTAATCAGCTCAGTGGTCTGGTAAAACTAAGGTATACTTTTTTTTCTGGTGGCAATAAACAAAACAGAAAAGGAAAATGCCGGGGTTTCGGTTTACGGGGGGGGAGAAAGTGTATGATTTTAAAGGTGTTGCTGCCGTTGTTATGGTTGTTTCTGCTAGATGGGAGTGATCTTTATGCTTCTAGTCGTCTGCTCAATGTAGGTATATGTAATAAAATGCAAACAGATTCGGCTATGATTGATCTATGGCGACTATGTTCATTGTAGATGATATGTGCATTCTCCATTAGCTCTTGTGTCGTAGGCTTTTGGTTGTGATGGTCTATGTAGTGTTGGTGGATGGATCCATTATTTCGATGGGCCTGTAGGCGTCTTTTTAGTGTGGTGGAAATTAGACCAACGTACGTGTTTTCGGAGGACTGGCACTTCCTCTCTGGGCAGGTAAAGCGGTAAACGACGTTGGTACTATCTTCCTTGTCTGGGTTCGGGCTGGTATTATTTCTCATTATGAGAGAAGCTGTCAAATTCGGTTTGCAGTAAACGTGTACATGGACCTTTTCGACCGGGGCTTTAGGTGTTATTCCTCTCTTGATGATGTTGGTGATCGCCTTTTTCTCTTCCTCGAATCTATCGTTGTGTTCGGTTTGATGATAAATGATGATATTTTTATCGCCATAACCTGGTTTTTTGGTGTCGTTGGTGAAGACCTGTTCTACTCTTCTTATTACTTCCTTGATCAGTTTATCTTGTAATCCATTGTTTGTCAAGAGCTGTTTGACTCTCTCAATTTCAAGGTGGTCCTCGCGCCACATGGAGCAGTGGGTTATAGCTCACTTTATGTAGGCATCCATTACCGATCACTTATTAGTGGAGTAAGATAATAGGAAAAAAGGGCAAATGGTGATACAAGCAACAAATTTGTCCTGAGAACTCTTATTATCCCCATAAATCAAAATCTACATCCGGCCACATCAATATTTGTCTCTTTCCAAGATGGCTGACACTTTTCCAAAATGGCAGCAAATTTGCAGTATATTTCAAGTATTTTCATTTCATAAGTCTATAAAAGTTGCATACTGTCCATATAATGATTGAGAATTTGTATTTTGTCATTCTTACTGTCATGGAGAGATAAAGTGAACCCATCTTTCCAATATGGCCACCATATGAACACCATGTTTCCAAAATGGCCACTAAAGATAAAAAAAAAAGTATGAATCTCCTGAGAGAAACCAATATGTTTTGTGTATCAATTATTTTTAGCAAGTGCAGCTGCAGAGAGCTGTGCAGCTAAGTCCAGATTTGTAGCACATGCACCTGCCATGGCATTCCTTTTTGCAGCCACACTTATTCAGTTCTTGGCAAGATTTTGCTACTATTGGCAAATCTGCCCAATACGGAAACCAGGTGCCATCAATCTGTTGCCATCCCCAGTGTCTTGGACTGGCAAAACTGGATGACATACTAAAGACTGACACCAAATGTGCCCTGCTTGAAAGGCAGCTCTCTTGCAATGCTCTCTAAGAGCAGCCCTTGTAGGGGGAATGCAATCATAAGCTCTTTGCTCTCTTGCAAAGAGATCAAGTCTAGCCTCATTTACAATTTTATACAAACTGTTTCTGTCGTACATTAGCACCACGAACTCTTCAATAACTTGCAGGTCTTCATCATCTACAGCTCCTGGTGTTGAACTTAGTTTGGTGAAGGTGGGTGTGGCACGCTGAAACACAGCCCATGTTTGCCATGCAGACTTCTTCCCCTTTCCATGAAAGGCAGACACCGTATCACACCCACCAAATGCATGGAAGAAGGGAAGGGCTGAGGTTTTTGGTCCCATGGCTGCTGCAATTTCATGGATAGGTATCCACCTCATGTCTTTTCTTCTACCAAATTTAATCCAGAGTTTGCCCAAACATTGATGACAAGCTTATTTTAAATGGGGCCTGTCGCTTCTGAGTAGCGTCATGTGCTGCCTCAGATATGGACACAGCACTTTCACTCTTGTCCGAGAGACCGACTTTCTCAAGCCATTCATACTCAAGAGAAAGATGCTTTGAAAGTGCAACCTGTTGGTGTCCTGCACTCCCACTGGATGAAGGGAGGGGATTCTCATGTTTAAAGTGAGCAGGAGGTACATTTGTGTAATATTCAGGAAGAGAAGGTACTTTTTTTTACTTTGTTCCACTTTGGATGATTTGGGCCAAGTTTCTGTCCTCACCCTTTTCATCAGTGCTTGGATGCTGAAACAAAGATATGCCTGTCCCATGGAAGGATGTTTGTGCAGTTGTGGCACTTGGATTATGTTTCTTAGTGTAGTGGGACAAACTACTTCTTCCTCCACAGTACTTGTTACAACTGCTTCTCCTAACCCTTTAGTCAATTCCAGAACCCTATCATAGCTGATGCTGATTCCATGGTGATGGAATGTATCAATTAATTGATGCTTCCTGGTTTTTGCAAAGACCAGGAGACCAATATATATTGGAAACGGAGGTTCTCTTGACTTGGAACGTCTGAAGAATGTTGAAGATGCTGGATTCTTTTCACAGTTGAAGTGCAAAAGTTGTGCTAAATCTAGATCAGTAGATGATGTTCCATATTTAAGTTGGGATTTTATGTCACCACCGTTTTGTAGCACACTTACAAATTCCAACAAACTTGGTGGCACAGATTCTCTTCTAGTGTCTGCTGTTAAGGTTCCATCAAATTCTATCTCATGTTCAAGCATCTGTTTCCTCAATATCTTAGCTGCTTTAGCCACGATTAGTGCATCATTGTAGTCACATGCCGTGGCTAGGGGTTCTCCCATTTTCCTTTTGTAGGCAAACCAAATTTCTCTTCCCTTTTTAAAGTTCTCCAGTTCTGGGATGCAGGCAAGTATCTGTTCTTTCAACCGTGTTTGGTGCACAAAGGAAGCATCAACATTTAGCTGTTCCAGTCTTTGTTTGTACAAATCACAAAGTTCTACCATTGTACATCTCAAGCTCAGCAAAAGCATGGGCACATGCCTCTTGACTGTGCTGCACATAGTCATCTCCAATTTTCTGGGAATTTAGCCAGGCCCTTTCCCTGCTGTACACACCTGTCAGACAAGATGGGGGATACATATGGTTCTGAGAGACAATATCTCCAGCACTAAGCTTGGCCAGAAGTTTCTCTTCTAGTAGGTTGGTGGCACATCATTGCAGCTTTTCAAGTAAAGGCAATGTCATGGCCAATCGTAAATCTTTGATTGGCGCTGGTTAGTCACAAATAAAGCATATTCCTTCTTTCTCAGTCTTAGATTCTTCTACATCTTCTTCATCTGCCTTCTGGCTACTACGTGTGAATTTTGCTGATGGGGTATCATCTTCTTCTTTTGTCTTACACAATGACTTCCTTTTCCTTTCTAGTTTTGTTGTTTTAAACTTCAGCATACATGATTCATGATATGTTGCTTTGTTATTTTCAAAGGTCTGCAGAATCCCATCACCTTCGTGAAGCCTTTTGGGATGAAATGGTATAGGCATTGCATTTATCTTATAAAATTCAGGAATGTTTGTAGCAAGGGTACCATAGCCAGCACCAGATACATCAACTAGTCTTTCACGTGTGTCCTCTTGGCACAAACAACAAAGCCTCCAATTAGTTGTACTACTCCCTTCAGGAAAGACGTTGACTTCCAAGATGGCCCTACCATGGCTTTTGTTCTACAGTATAGGCCGAGGGTTTATCCTTTTACCACCTATATAACATATATGCACTTTCAGATATGGGATACAACTAGGCTCAGATATGTCATAATCCTACCCCTAGCCCGATCATTCATCACACTCAGATGACACAGCACCATTTGCCAAGTCTTTTTGTTTAACATAAATATATCCACCATAAACTAGTCTGTGTTTTCCTCTTTCACTTTTTATTAATTCCATGATGCTTAAGGGCTTGCTGTCTTTTCTTTAATGCTAAAGAATGAACAAAGGAAAAAAATGAAATGCATTTCAAAAGAAACAAAAAAGTAAATGTTTTATGAAAAGTATTCGAAAGCAATTACAAGTGTAACTGATGTTAAGTTGTTATAGTCGTTAAAATTAAATGTATTTAAAAAAATTACTAGTGTAACGACTGTTAATTTGTTATAGGTAATATGGCACTCAGTGACTTTTTACGAAAAAGAGTATTAATTTTTTTCTTTTTAAGTTTAAAAGTTATCGTTTCTCCAAACAGAATGTAATACCGGGGCAATTGTCCATGGGGATAATTGTCCTAGGGGGTAGTTGACCTCTGGAGTAATTATCCATGGGGATAATTGTACACGGGAATTAACTGTCCATGAGGGATAATAGTCCATGGGGGATAATTGCCCATGGGGGATAATTGTCCATGGGCTTTAATTGTCCACGGGGTTAATTGTCTTGATAACCCCTACATTTACAAATTATAACTGTGCGGTGTATGATATCTTTCATAACAATATCCTACGTCGTGTTCAGCTTTTCTTCCTCAATACGATGTTATGTGACTTTTTTAGTCGTTTCTCTTTAAAATACCAATTATTCCTATTTATTATCTATCTTCCTGAGTGTTATTTCTCTCAAGTGTGAATTCAGTTTCTTTCACTATATGCTGAGGCCTTTCCGAAATCGGGTACCATAAATAATCGTCATTCAGCTCACAAATTAGGTGTCGAGTATTTCAACAAAACAGTTCGAAAATGAGCATCATAGATTACAATGTGGTTAATTCAATTGTATAGCTGCGTTGGACATGTTTTAATTTTTTATCTGTTTGTTTTTTATATAAGCCTCTAGCATTGTAATGTATGTACCAGTCTCAATTTTTTTCTTTTTATATTTTGAAAAAAGATTTCTTAATCATTTTGAAATCTCCCTAACGGAGTACGATTGAGATGAAGAAACTTTCAGAAAATTCTTGTTTCTGTTCCCTTATGATAGATTATGAGCATTTTAGTAAAACATCATCAAATTAAATGATAAAGAAGGACTCCTCCACTACGTAACCTCTGAAAAGCCCCTTTTAATGAATTTGGTCTTTAGTTCTCTCACAGGAGATGAGTAAAGCCCCGTCATTCTCCAAAAGGAGAAATTCTTAAGAAACTGTCCCTCGCAAGGAATGGAAAGCAATTTAGTAAAGTTTGTTTGAGGCCTAACAGCTCTCTCTCTCTCTCTCTCTCTCTCTCTCTCTCTCTCTCTCTCTCTATCACGCAATGGTGACGCGTTTAGCTCACGAACTGAATGACCAGCGGCCGATTTCAGTATCCTTCAATTAGCCTATAACGAGGCGGCGAGTAAGAGGCAGGTTCAAGGTATTCTGATTTATTGACACAAAATCTCTGACAAAATCTCTTGGGAGCGGAAAAGTAGCATTTGACATTAGAGGAAAACAGAGGGTCGTCTACAGTATATACAGCAGAGGTGTTTTCTCACACCTGAAGAATGCTTAACAATTCTCTATACAAATCAGGAAGAGATTTCAAATACATGTGGTTGGAAAGTTTACAATGCCTTACATACATTAATAATTACAGTTCTGAAAAGGATATATAAATATCTTCTGAAAAATGCATAAGAGATCGTTTGAATCAGGAGCGCTGGATCTGTTTCTGGAGAGTCTCGGTGCGTCATGTAGTTTTTTGTTTTGAAGCGAGGATGGCCTGAGAGTCTCGGGGACAGCTCTGTGTCTCGCAAGCCTTAGCACTGGAATATTTACCTAGTCGTAGGTCGCAGTTGGGTGCAGAGAGAGAGAGAGAGAGAGAGAGAGAGAGAGAGAGAGAGAGAGAGAGTATTTCCACAAAACGAGACCGTCAGCCTGGATGTCCTCGACGAGGTAATCCTCTTCCCCCTGGTAAAACCTTTAATAAGGTTTTCTCCCGCCCCTCTTCTCTCTCTCTCTAAGTTTTGATTATCCCTGTTTGGTTGTGTGTGCACACATCATTCTTCACTTATATCTGTGTGCTCATCTATCGAACTGTGTAATTTTCTCTCTATTATTGTATTTGATGTAAGGTTGAATGTACGGGCCTCTGTGTGCTTGCGTGTTTAACTGAATATACAATATGCTATTATAAATTATACTATTATATTATATGCATGCCTAAGCGTACCATATACATTATTATATTGTTGCATCTAAAACCTGCAACGACGAAACGATTGAAAAAAAATTCGTCTCTTCTTTGCGACTCTTCTAAGTGGTCACCGCTGATTGAAATTCTTCAGTCTTAATATTAGGCACCTTTTATTATAGGTATAGTGCGTTGTTATCAAATATTTTCATTACCTCCAATGATATATTTATTATTCTTTATCATCTTCAGTAACATCATTGTTCTTTAATCTGTTTACAAACGCATGTTGAAAGCTCTAATGCTCATCTTTGTGCAGTTACAGTTGCTTGACACCACAGAGGACTTTGGCTTTAAACATGTTAAATGTTACATATATGAAAGCCTTATACTATCCAACAGCCGCAAAAAAAGAAAATAAAAAAGTGGAAACAGCAATACCAAGAGCCCGAAGGCAATGAATGCAAGAAGTCCTGATAAGGATCCCATGAAGGAGGGCGCTTCCCATTCCACATGAACATTTTACTCTTCTGTTTATTGTTTCCCAGCAATGGAATGCTCCTTTTTCGGAGGTACTGCCGGCTACAAACGTTTCGGCCACTAAGGAAGACTTTCTTTTGATTCTGGGGAGCAAAAGGATTCACTTGACAGCATCGTTATTTTATGCAGAAGAATCCTTGTTTTCGGAATGTGAATAAATCTGAGTGGTGACTAAAAATTTTTCGATATAAAAGGAGCTTCATCTATCATTCAGATTTGTATTAAACACTGATGATGCAATATAATTTAGGTTTCAAAAATTACCAAAACTGGAAGGGAATCTCGGTTATATTAAATTGTGGTTATGAATTTGAAAACAATTATTGGAAATAGAGTAAGATTTCTGTCTCTGGCAAAAAAAAAAAATAGTAAACTGGGAATTGATTTTTTTCTCTCTCTCTTTTATCTGTTGATAAAAAATTTTCCCATATTTTTTTTTCCATTTAGTTTAAAAATGGTCATTTCTCTCTCTCTCTCTCTCTCTCTCTCTCTCTCTCTCTCTCTCTCTCTCTCTCTCTCTCTCTCTCTTATCAACATGTGTAAGAAATACTTCGCACTCTATTATAGTCTGGTTTTGCCTTCTGTAAAACAAAACATAAATCCACAAAGAACAAATCCCCGAATAACGACGCTGTTTTTGAGATTCATATTTGCTTTCCTTTCGTGTGGCCTCCGAAAAGCTTCATATTCTTCATAATATTTTCTTCAGGGGAAATTTTCCTGATGAAGGGGAAGGACAAGCTTCTTTCTGCATTTCCCAAAGGGACGAAAGCCCTGGTAATCTCTGGCTGCTTTTAATGATGGTGTCACTTTCCTGTATTATTATTATTATTATTATTATTATTATTATTATTATTATTATTATTATTATTATTATTATTATTATTATTATTGTTGTTGTTGTTGTTGTTGTTGTTGTTGTTCGGATTTTTACCTTGAATCTATTTAAGGGGTCCGACAAATGAGCTTTGATTATGACTCCACTGTAAGCTCATAGCTAGGAACGAAATTCCGAATGTCATTTATATATATCATAGCGAAGGACACCAATCCCTCAACCTCCCAAAACCCAGAGAAGAGAGCTAAGCAGGTTACTTGATAGTCATCTCAGCTTATCGAAGTGAAGTTTAGCACACCTTGACTAGGATATTCATATCTGTCCGATAATTAACTATTATGAATCCTTTAGAGACAGTTAATGGTAGCTCTGCCAAAACCTGTTTAGAATTCCATTTGAATTGTTACATATCCTAAAATTGTGAGCTTGGAGCTTTCAGAATGACATCAGCAATTTTTATTTGCTCTAAAGTTCTTAAGAAGTCTTCATACTTAAACAGAATACAGAAATAGGAATACCATTTTCAAGCTGGATTATCAGAGCAGTTTATATTGCTTTGATTTCCCTCCAAAATATTTTGAAGTGACTTTATTCCTATTTACCTGTATACTTGCTTAGAGTATTAGTGCTGTTGTTTGGGGTTGAAGATCCAGTGGAGTTACCTTAGCTCTGGCTATAGCCTAAGAGCCATACTGCTATCTTTCTATGACCATGACTGTGAGTTAGCCTTTGTATTGTGTCTCTCTTCAGTCGAGGATACCCACATACCCCATCCCCCTCCTTTTTAATTATTTATTGTTATTCGGCTTCAAGTACTAATCTATCAGTTTTGTTTTTTGCTGATTGTTGTGCCCTTTCTTGTCAGTTGTTTTATTCTTTTTGCAGATGGTCCTTCTGTTCTGTGGAAGTTGATACTTATGCAAAAGCATTTTATTTCCAAAAAGATGTGGCAGGTGCACTTTCTATCCCTATATCGTTATCCATAGCCATAACATTTTATGAATTCCGGTTGTGTATTTATATAGGTGAAAAACACATAGATAAGTGGCATTCAGGCGATGTTATTTTAATGCTACAACAATTATCGTTGGCCACAGCTGCTGAAATCTGCTATTTCTATATGGAACAAGCATAGAAATTATAGGGAAATTACATCTAAGATATAGAAGGTACATAGGTATAGCTATAGCACACCCCAGCGCTTAAGAACATTGGTTCCCTGTTCACCGACGAGTGTCAGGGGTGCACGAGTTTAACACTGTGCCACATATACTCGTTTCTCTCGTGCAGCAACCCATAGTTCTCATCTAGCCTAGACATGAAAAACAAAGAAGAGGGCAAGAAAAGGAATGGTGCTAAGACCCGACCCAAAGTGCAGAAGAATTAGCCATATTTTAGCTCAAACTTAAGAATCTAGATTGACAAACTGAGACCTAGGGCATATGTAGAGGGGATCGGTGTGATCTTCATCCAGAAATTCATTAAAAATCTCCTGACGGGTTTCCGACTTATTGCAGCTAAATACCGGCATTTTAAGGGCTTTATTTTAATTTTTATCATTAATTTCTCTTAAAGGGTAAAAATATCAATTTGGAAATTAAATATGAATCATGCCTTTATTATATATAATTTATAAAACTATTTACATAATTTTTTCTGCACTAAAATGCATCAGTGTGAAGTTTTGTGGCTTTATTTAAAAAAAAGGCTTTTGGATCCCTTGATAGGAATATTCCCATTTGTGCTATGGGGAAACTAACTGGTATACAAAACATTTTGCCTATATAATTACCTGCAGAATTTTCTTGTCTTTCAATTGGAACCAAACCGAACTTTCTTAGTTAACTTTTTTTGAATATATGTACATCTTCAGGCATACTGTTGTGATATCTGTGTGACAAATCAGTACATATCAACCATATGATTTTCAGCATTGTATGACCATTAATATTTCTTCCTTTTTTCAGGTAGAATGAAACACAGTGACTTCAGGTATTGAGAGGACACAGAAATGGAAGACAGATCGAAGTTCTGTATACTGCACAAGCTCATTAGCAAGAACTGTTTTGGTGAAACCGTGCGCATCATTAGAGGTTGAATAAAATATTTGAGTAGTACTTCAAAATGAGAGAGGCAGTGTTAAAGAATTACAAGAGCTTCGCGGCATTCCAGGTGAAACCAACTGTATACTATTTTGTGAGAGGAAAGTTTCCATGAATGAGAAAAAAATTAGGAAAAACCTCTCATGAGATATTTGTTGATAAAATTCACACAAATGCTGAACAACGAAATGATAACTGCGGGAGAGAGGGTCCTCTCTGGGTGGCCAATGTTACTGATCTTGTTGCAGGTGAGGGAAAGTACCACCACACCCGCTCCAAAATACTTCTCAGGACAGATTGTGCAAAGCCAGGAAGAGCTAGACTAAAGGAACACAAGTAACTGAGGAAATATAAATCGCATTTATGGAACTGTTTGAACATTTGGAAGAAAATATTGAATGCTAATATTGTATTGATGAGTTAATATCAATTACGCGTAGCTATGAAAACACTGGTCCTAATTATAGTAATCAGTACTTGAAGAAGCTGAAGAACCATTATGAAAATCAAACAACAGTAGTTAATATAACAGGTAGGAGTGGAGTGGTGTGTTTCAGTGAATATATGTACAATATTTTAATGGACGAATGGTATGTTACACGAAAAGTGATCCTGTCGCAGACATAGTTACCGAGGATAATTTCAGTTCCCTACACTCTTTGTAGGATAATGGTGGATATTAAAGCTGTTTATTTTCTACTAATTACAATGTCCTAAACATCTATAAATGTCTTTATAAGCAAGATGTAGATGTACAGTAGATATAGTATCAAAGTAGCTCAATATATATGGCATCTATTGAAGTAAATATGTTCAAACAAACATAATTCGGTGCCGGTCTACCCCAATGAGGTCCTTTTGGTTTCATCTGAAAAACAAGAAAATCCTGCAGATGATTTATTTACGTAAAAATTTTGATATACCAGTTAGTGTTTCCATAGCAGGAATGGGAATATTCCTCTCAAGTGCCTCCAATAGACTTTTTCAATAGAGGCCCCATTTTATACTGACGCATTTAGGACTGAAGATATTATATAGATAACATGTGCAACTACCATTTAATTTTTAAAAAATGATGTATTTTTATTATACTAATTTGATCTCTTTTTTTGCCTTTTAGAAGCAATAGATGAGAACAATTGAAAAATCAGTAATAGACATCATTTCGTGGCCATAACTCGAAAACCCCTCGCGGCATTTCTCAGGACTTTCTGGATGAAGAAAATATAGATCACTTCTGCATCTTCCCAAAGTCTCAGTTTGTCATTCTGTCATTATGGGGTTAATCCTACTAATATTAATTCCTAATAATATCGCACGGTAATATTCCAGATATTAGGTGACGTCACTTCAGCTATCCTGCAAGAAAAAAAAATATATATCACCCACTCCTTTCCCTTAGTATCTTTCACCCTCTCATCCGAATAACTGCAGTCTTCTCTCTAAAATTCTCTCCCCAAATTCACTTTTTATTTTCTTTCGTACCTCTTCTCCCATTTTGTTTTGAACGTTTATCAGTGTTCCTCCTTTTCAAAGTAAAGCCATAAGCTCTCTGGCCTTTTCTGTTTCGTTTCATTATGTTTCTAGCCCATCACTCGCTGCTCCTGAACGACTTTTATAATGACATAGTGGTCTCCTCTCTCTGCCACCCTCGGCTACGGCATCAATCTTCGGGAGGGGATGTCAGAATATGGAATCGGAGCGGAAATATGACTGAACTGGCGATTTTGACAGTACGTGTTTTTTTTTTTTTTTTTTTTTTTTTTTGAATTATATTGTGGGATGATTTTGTTTTATCAGGTTTTCGGAGATATTTCATTTCGATTGGTACATCAGCAAAACTCCCTGTGTGTCTGTGTGTGTATGTATAAGTATGTATGTATGTATATATATGTATATATATATATATATATATATATATATATATATATATATATATATATATATATATATATATATATATATATATATATATATGATAGAGAGAGAGAGAGAGAGAGAGAGAGAGAGAGAGAGAGTCTGGTAGGACTCATCGCTGCCATCTCATCACCGCCCACTCATCGACGGCCCAACTCATCGCCTCAACGAACTTATGCTAAAATTCGAAATTCACTGAAAGACACCTTTATTTAAAACAGTAAATAGCAACAACAACAATTATGCAATTATTACCCAATTATCCACAAATGACCCAATTACTAACTCAACTATTTGTCGACTTAAACGATAACTTTAGTCATTAATAATCTTTCGATGCTGGCAACCTCAGTTTAAAATTATTCCAAAAAGCCCTTTACAATGGACGGAGTTTTAAGTCAGCGAGGCGAAGAAAAGTTTTCACATAATGGATATTTGTTCATTTTTTATCAGTCTAGTAAAACCGAAAGTGATTTGATGTTTTGGCGGTGTGAACAATTCAGGATATGTAAAGCAAGAATTCACACAAGATTTGAAAACGCAGTGAAATTCATAAATACTCACACCATGACTCTTCACCAATAAGAGTAGAAGTGACAAAGACAACTACAAAAATTGGTATATAGATGGAACCTTTAAGATAGCTCCAAAGTTATTTTCTCAGGTGTATAATGTACTGGCTCAAAAAGTGGGAGGTTTCATCCCAGTACTTCATGCTCTTTTACCTAACAAACAGAAAGTTACGTATTCAAGGTTATTTGAAATAATAAAAGAAATTGAGCCACCATAAACCCGAAATCGGCTGTATGCGATCTTGAACTCGCGGCATTTAGTGCAATCAAACAAATATTTCCTAACGTAGAATAATTAAAAGGTTACCTCTTCACCTTAGTCAAAACATGCAGAAGCGCATTACATCTTCGGGTCTAAGTTCTCGTTATGATAACGACAGCAATTTTTCGTTACAAGTAAAGATGATGCTCGGTCTTGCATTTGTACCTGTTGAACATATAGATTGCTATGTGGATGTTTAGCTGACGAATTATCTGCAGAGTATATGCCAATTCTGAATTGGCTCGAAGACTGTTATATGGGTCGGATAGACGCGGGAATAGCAGACGCGTCCGAAACTTCCCAATGGAAATGTGGAATTTGTATTTTCGTTCTTTAAATTAGGAAGATGAAACCAACAGCCACGCAGAAGCGGGAAACAGAGGACTCCAGATGGAATTAGGGACGGAGCATCCAACAATCTGGAAATTCACTAATGCACTCAAAAGAGTTCAAGAGGGTTGAGACAGTTATGTGGAATCGCTTAGAGCTGGCAGTGCACCAACGGCGAAATTAAAAATAATACCTAAATATTGATAAGCGGTAGTCTCAGAATAGTCCAAAGTTTTATTCAAAGGACCCTTATTGAATATTTAAGCGGTATTTCTCATGACATAGAATAAGACTTTTCATCTTTTCTTCCCTCCACGTTTTTTATCCTTAGCTATAAAGCATTTTGATCTACATTTTATATTTACTAATATTCCTGCCAGTACTATAATGAATAAAGGTTTATTCATCCCCCTGAATTTTTCTGTTTTAAACTGAATTTTTTTTCTCTCTTTCTTTTTTCATTTCTTTTTTTTATAAACTTTCGATTTTTAACGTAAGTTAGATGACGCGATGACTTGGCCAGCGATGAGTGGGCGATGATGAGACGGCGGTGATGAGTCGGCGTCGATGAGTTGTCCCATTTCGTATATATCTATACAGTATGTATAAGAATGGATGTATGTATGTGTGTGTGTGTGTGTATGTTCCACATACACTCTGAAACCCACTGTGCAAACTTGGTATACATATTACTTACTATCTCGAAAAGAGCAGTGTGTGGGTAAGACATCACTAACACCAAAGGGGAGTTATGTGGAAAGGGGTGGCATGTAAAAATAACCGAAAACGACAGATATTAGTGTCTATTCCATAGTTTTCGAGGCCGTTGTGATGAATAGTGACACTCCCAATGCCCTTCCAGGCCAAGGTCAGCCCCAATATGAAGGGGGGTTGAGAATGGTGGGAGGGGGTCACATGTAAAAATAACTGAAAATGTCAGATATTAGAGTCTAATCTATAGTTTTCGAGGTCACTGAGATGAATAGTGACACTCCCGATGCCCTTTAAGTCCAAGTTCAGCCCTGATAGGAAGTGGGGGTGAGGAGGGGTGAAAATGTCAAAAATGCTGGGCAATGTAATTAAAGCAGCTATCTTAATAGCAAAGAGAAAGAGTGAGAGGGAGAGGAAGTGAGAGAGAGACTAGAGGGGTGTTGGGAGGAGAGAGAGAGAGAGAGTTTATGGGATGTCATTCAGTTTCCCGGGCAGCACTGGGTTGGTCAACTAGTTATACATACATACATATATATATATATATATATATATATATATATATATATATATATATATATATATATATATATATATATATATATATATATATATATATATATATATATATATATATATATATATATATATATATATATATATATATATATATATATATATATATATATATATATATATATATATATATATATATATATATATATATATATATATATATATATATATATATATATATATATATATATATAAGTACTCAACACAGGATTACATGTGGAGCAGAAATAATTAATTTCGGACTCACATCGGGATCGAAACCAGGTCTTTCAATTGAAAGGGCTCCACCAAATATGAGTCGGAAATTTATTTGTTCCATACATAATTGTGTGCTGATTAATTCTAGCATGTTAGCTCAGTAGGGGCAATTTGAATGAAATTCTATGAATTGGGTGACTGCAGAGTCGGAAAAGTAGGTAAAACTCGTTGATACATTAGGCAGATTAACCAGTTTTGATGTGACATCTTTATTTACTAAAGTTCCTATTGATGACTTACTTCAATATTTATCACAACATTTGGACTTGTATAATCTAGAATTAACTACCAATGTTATTCTTAATTTGATATCCCTTTGTATCAAAAATTGTAAATTCACTTTCAATGGTAATTTTTATGAACAAATATTTGGTATGGCTATGGGGAACCCTCTTCCGCCCCTTTTGTCTAATATTTACATGGAATTCTTTGAGCCTAGACTTATTCCAAGGAATCTCTGCTCTAAGGTGTTTTGAGTTAGATATGTAGACTATTGTTTTTGTATTGTTAAAGAAAATGTAAATATTCCATATTTCTTGCAAATAATTAACAATCTTGTACCATCCATAAAATTCATAATAGAATATGAAGAAAATAATTGTATACCATTTCTGGATGTCTTAATTATTAGAAATAACAAAATTTTTTGTAAATATATAGGAAACCCTCAAATAATTTTTCATATATTAATATTTACTCTAACCATGCTAAATAAATTAATATGTCAACATTTTCCAGTATGTATCTAAGAGCTCTTAGAATTTGTAGTCCTGATTTTTTGGAAGAAGAGTTTAAAATTATTGATAAAATAGGAGATTCATTATGTTACCCCCATATTTTTTAGAACTTTGTAAAAATAAAGCAAAAAAGTAATATTATAATCCAACCAGTGTTAACAAAGAACTTAAGAATATTCTCTGTTTACCATTTCACCCTAATTTCATACCTGCAGTGCCCATTTTAAAAACTATTAATATTAACTTAGTATTTAAATATAATAATATTTTGAGAAATAAACTAATTAATAATAGCCACCCAATTCAAACAATATTGTATACAGTATTCGTTGTAAAGAATGTAATAAGATTTATATTGGTCAAACATCAAAAGGACTAAAAGTAAGAAGCTCCCAACACAAAAATGCCATTTCGAGAGGCTTATCAAATAATGGCATTGTGGATCATTGGCTTAAGACAGGCCATGGGATGAACTGGGATAAGTCAACGGTCATCTACAAGGTCAACGACCATCGAAAAAGAAATCTGCTAGAGACTGTCTTCATCAAAACTACTTCCATCAGGAATGTTAATCTCCACCCTGGATTATCCCTTGATCCTTTGTCCCTGTCTGTTTTGTTTAAAGAACATGCTACCCAGATTAACAAACCGTAACCCCGCCCCACCTTCTGTTTTTGTATATAAACCTATGTCAGCTTCTTTTGTATTCAGTGTGAATTTGAAAAATGTAAAATAAACTACGAAAATACTTGTTCAAAGTCCCGTTTGTCACTCACCTTCCTACATAGACTTAATGATATATATATATATATATATATATATATATATATATATATATATATATATATATATATATATATATATATATATATATATATCGGAAATAATATATATTGATATATATATATATATATATATATATATATATATATATATATATATATATATATATATATATATATATATATATATATATATATATATATATATATATATATATATATATATATATATATATATATATATATATATATATATATATATATTAGCTGACGTACCCGGTGTTGCACGGTAAAAACTCAAAGCGTAGAGCACACTCAGACCGTAGAACAGATCCAAAACGTAGAACACACCCGGATACTTATTTATCCCAAACGAATTTAAAATTTAAAATTATAGAATACTTACATCCGTGTAGAAATATAAAGCTGCTCACAAAAAAACACTATGATTAACAAACTTAAATGCACAGTATCATTATAAAATAAATTAAGAAACACTTATACAATCGTCCAAAAGAGGGAAATGAAACTCTCACATTCACTGGAAGATTAAACTGGAAGACTTGCCGAGTTAGTTTCACTTAAATCCACACTTCTTTTTATTTTTACAAATTTCCAGAAGGCTCTAACCGAAAACAGCTGATAGTGTCTAAACTATTCATTTCCAAAAATTTCTAGAAGGTTATACAGAGTTCTATTCGATCTATTCGACTAAACTTGGACTTCAGTGACATTGGGAATGTCACTAATCATCTCTGCGACCCCGAATACTATAGTTTAGACACTATCAGCTGTTTTCGGTTAAAATTGTTCCATGCTTTTCAGAGTTATGCTGGAACATACATACACATATACATCCATTTATATATATATATATATATATATATATATATATATATATATATATATATATATATATATATATATATATATATATATATATATGTGTGTGTGTGTGTGTGTGTGTGTGTGTGTGTGTGTGTGTGTGTAGCTCTGTAAGTAACTAAGTCAAGTAGAATTAGTTAGAAAGGAAGTGAAACGAGCATGTAAGGAAAAACTGTGGACGGGAGTTAAAGACAGAGGTGGATTGAGTAAATCTGCCATTGGTAAAAATCGGAGGTTGGAAAGGAGCGTTAGTGAATACAGCAAGGTTCGAAAAGGGAATAAAATTTCTAAGTCGTGGGGAATGGGAATTAAAAGTTTGCTGGATGCCACAGTAAACAGGTAATAAAGATTGAGGGAAAATGTGAACAAAACCTCTAGAGAGAATAAAAAAAAAAAAAAAGTTGTTCCACAGAAAAGTAAATGGAAAGGTTAATAAACAGGTGGACATCTAGGTCATAAAAGATGCAAATGGAAAGATACTGTCTGAAGTGAATGCAGTCCTGTGCTGATGAAGCGACTATTTGTTGAATGTGGAGGATAGAAAAGGGCCAAGCTACATGATGGAAGAGCGAAAGAGGTTAGCATAAGGGTGATAGCACTCGTGGAAGTGACTGTTGGAATGTAAGGGGATGAAGAATGAAAATACAAAAGGAGTCAGTGGCAATGCAGGGGAGGTGCCACACAGTCGTGATAGTGGCTAAAGGGTTTTAAAGGTATAAGAAAGGACTCTAGTGTTTGAATTTCTTTTGCACTGGTTGGCAATAGGTGTAAATATTTAGAAATGAAACCCAATTTTTTTTTAATACAAATCCGCTGCATTCCAAAGCAGAGGAACGCCTTACGGAGGCTTGAATTCCTTGTTGAGGAAAATGCCTGAGTCCACCAACAATGTACTATCTTGAATTTTGCTTTGTTTCTGCTGATAAGAACAGAACGAAATGCCTAGAAGTGAGGCTCCGATAAATCTGGAGACAGAAAAATATATGTAGTCATTTTCATAATTCTGAATGAAACTGAATTTTGGTTTTGCATATAGGACAAGTACATTGCATGATGCAAATGAATGAATGGTATCATCGTATGATAGCTATTGAAAATATATTATTATTATTATTATTATTATTATTATTATTATTATTATTATTATTATTATTATTATTATTATTATTATTATTATAAAATACTCATAGCAGCATGAGTCTTAAAATGGAGAAGCAAATCCACAGTTATGTATATGTACATATATATAAAGATAAATCAATATAGATAGCTTTCGGGAACTTGTTCGGGTCCCTTTGATTAAAAAGGGAAACCGAACAAGTTCCCGAAAGCTATCTGTATTGATTTATCTTTAAATATATGTATATATACATAACTGTGGATTTGCTTCTCCATTATTATTATTATTATTATTATTATTATTATTATTATTATTATTATTATTATTATTATTATTATTATTATTATTATTATTATTATTATCGTTGTTGTTGTTATTGTTGTTGTTGTTGTTGTTGTTGGTGTTGTGGTACTAGAACTTAACCACAAGGGTATGCCGAGGCACTTAAAAGCCAGACTACAAATTTTGTTTTCACATGAGCAGTAACACGGGGCCCAAGTAATATTCAAGAAGCTAGCCATCCAGGTGAGAGAGACCAAAGGGATCAGCTGGAAGGTAAAAGGCAAAAAAGTAGCGCAGCTAAGGACCAACAGAACGCTTCTAAAAGCCTTTTGTCATGGCTATGTCAGCTGTACCAGACACACTGATGCCAATTCTCCTCCGTTTCATTTCATGAATATCAAACTTCTAGAAATAAAGGAAAATCAAGATGAAAAAATTAATATCTATACAATTAAAGACAGAATATTTATAATTAATTTCAAGTCGGTATTTCTACAGAAGATTTGATTGTCCTTCTCAAGGAAGAGGGAAGAATTACCGTCCAGAAATAATTATGAGCGGTATTTATTTGCCATTTGCTCTTTTCTGTACAAAACTCTACAGCTTTTTCCAAGCAAGGAAAATGAAAAATAACTGAAGTAAAAGCTTGTTTAAAAATTAATGTCACTTCTGCAAGTGAACCCAGTATCGAATCTTTTTGCTAATGCAAGCTGTAGTGTGTTCTAACAATACTTGGCTGGGCGACCATCAATGAATACCAGACGCCATTAGCACAGATCTACGGGTATTTGGAGTGGCAAAGAATTAGCAACGAAACTTTGATTATCTAAAGCAAAGACAAAACTTACCAAAAGCAAAAAAAGAGGGTACTTGAAAAAAATGTATGAAACAAATAACACAAACGAGCGACAGGCAAAACGATAAAGGATTTGATAATAAAAGATGATCTAAGTTTTTATATAGAAAGACAAACTTTGATGTCCCGCCGCGCGAGTGCGTGACAGAAGAGACAGATGCAATGAGAAACATACGTTGCCACATAGGCTGATGATCAGGAGATCACATGTTACTGTGATCTCTTGATTATCAACCTATGTTTCATTGCATCTGGCATGCAATGAGAAACATACGTTGCCACGTAGGCTGATGATCAGGAGATCACAGTAACATATTTGGCTAATCAGTAAAGAATAGCCAAACATAACGTATACTAGATAAAACACTTCTGGTAGAAATATAAACAGAAAGAAGAAACTAAGATAATCTCATGCCAGCAACACTCATTACTCAGGAGTCTAGGTTTCCAATTTTCCCCTCAGTGAGCTGTGCCATGCCCAGAAGTTTATATTATCCTTTACTGTTAGTAGTTATTTTCTATACTTCATTGCAGTAATATTAGTCTTGAAGTACCTTAGAGCCATGAATCATTTCTGAAGGCCCTCTGGGTATTGTAACTTCAAGTGCTTATATATATATATATATATATATATATATATATATATATATATATATATATATATATATATATATATATATATATATATATATATATATATATATATATATATATATATATATATATATATATATTGTGAAGACAGTGCATTTTAGCTGTAAGAAAAATTTACACACACACTTATGCGTGTACATATATATATATATATATATATATATATATATATATATATATATATATATATATATATATATATATATATATATATATATATATATATATATATATATATATATATATATATATATATATATATATATATATATATATATATATACAGTATATGACGTTATACGCATATCACATTCTCCCTTTGAAAATGAAATTATACGAAATAAAAATAGAATGGTTTATCATAATTATTCCAATTTAGAATATTATTCTTGGTCAGCCATATCTCTTTGGCTGAAATTCTCCTCGGATTGCGATCGTTGTTTTATGTTGCTGCTGTTGATTTTAATATTTTGTTACGTCCCTCATGAATATTTGTTTCTTTGAATCAGTACTGATTATGGGGAGAAAGATCTGATCTGGCTGTGTGTGTGGAGATGCAACTGTATCTGTGTCTTTGAAGGAGTTACAATGAAGAAAAGGTTTCTCTTAGAACGAATCTGTATGTGACAGGGGTTGAAGAATTCGGAAGCTAGGTTCTGCTTGTTGTAGCTGGTAGGTACAGAATGCCTGGAGTGAATGGGAATGGAGAATATTGGGAAAAGATAGTGGTGATAATAAAATGTTGTTTCATCCAGAGAGAAGTCACATCAAAACAAACTGAATAAATGAGAATGTCTCAAAAGAAGATGGATGGAAGATGAGCTGGAATTAAGATCGAATTTAAATAAGCATTTAATGAGAATACAAAGTTCTAGAACACCACCACTGATTTCTCAAGGAGCATATATAGAGTACATTCGCATACCAGTTATGGGATGATGAAATTAACGTCTAGTGAAGGAAAAGGTGAAATAGAAGTAAACTGTGACTGTCGGACGAAGACAGGTTGTCTAGATGTCTACTTGAGAAATGGGTGAAGGACATCAAGTGTAAATAAAAACGGGTTATGGACATATTAGGGGTGGGTATATCCAAATATTTTAGGGAGAATATAAAGTTGTGGATTTGTAGTAAATACAAGACTTATAGTCTTGTATTGAAAGAATATGTAGCAAGATAAACAAATTACCTTTTTAGAAAGTACATTGTTCAAAGTACTTGTTTTGCATCATATACGAAACTGCGTCTCTATTTCTACAATAAAAGAAAGGAAACATCGTTTATTTCATCATGAAATAAAATCTTTTATTCCCTCTAAAATCACAAGAGAAGATTAAAGTTCTGTGAAAATGGCGATAAAAATCACTGACGGGAAATTTCGGGACATTTCCGATTTCTGCCAAAGGGAAGGAGTTCATGTTTACTTCTTGGTAAAGAAGAGGAAGAGATTGATAAAGGAGGGGAGGGAGGAAGAGACTGATGAAGAAGGAAGGGGGAAAGACTGGCGAAGAGGGAGAAGAATAATAAACGGAAAAGAAGTGGTAGCCATAATAGAGAGAATCGCAGAAGATAAAAAGAGCAATAACAAAATATATAAGTAAACTGTGCAGAAGAAGCAACAGAAGCGGAAACAGGGGTAAAAAAGACTAAGGAGAAGCAGGACAAGGAGAAGGAATGATTATCAAGGTCAACTGGCTTAATCAAACAAAAGATAATTTCACCGTTTTTTCATTTTAGCTTTCTCCTTGTTAATCATTCCTTCTGAACGAAAGCAGAGAAACAGATGTCGATAAATCTGTACATTCACTGACGGTTTTTGCTCGCTTGTATGTAAAGCCTTATTTAACTGAGGACGCCTTTTTTTATTTGAATTATCAGTTGTAACTGTGTCATTAACTAGCATCTCCCTTGTCAAGCTGGTGCCATGCGCTTGAAGCGTATGTGTTTCCGGTGTTCCTGTCTGGAGAGATGATATGTTAAGCGACGAGAAAGTGTGGCTGCAGTCATCCCAGTATATGAAATATATAGGAGCTTACAGTCTCCGATCGGTCATGTATATTGATAAACTCCGCCGCGCTATCCATGTCGCTGTTCACGTTAGAAAGATTATTTTTCAAGATGAGACCACTGACTGCCTGATTTTGTAATATATAACCAATTTGTCATTAACTAGAGTAAATCCTTCTTTTATTATTTCCTTTAAAACGTGTTCATCTGTTTTATATGCTGTGGATTTGATTTTGATAATACAGTTTTACAGGGGGACGTGCATTGTCCAGCTGGTGTTGGCTTTCTATATGTCTATTCAAGCATTTTTGCATTTCATTTGAGGAATGTCCGTTGCTAACTAAGACTTGTGAAGTCCTCTGAAGTTCATAGTGAACATGATCCCAAGATAATTCATAGGTACATCTTATTATTTTAACAATTCTCACTGTACTTCATCAATAGCCAAATTTTATTTCAACAGTAATAATTTTAAAAACAATAATGACTTCTTGACTATCGTTGGACAAACAAAGGCTTCCAACTACAATAATTTTCGACTTATGTCAACCCTCTTCGGCGATTCTCAACAATCGCCAGTAATCCATTCCCTGAACAATCCTATTCACTCCATTCACTCTAGTGTAACTAATCACAAGAAGTGGATGTTTCTACTACAGTGTGCCTTATAAGTAGGTACTTTGCAGGGTCACAAGGTTACTATAAAATCATAACCGCATCTGTTATCGTCTTATATGTTGCATCCATTCCCTTTGGTCCAACTTTCAATATTTGTCCTGCTCTGACTCGCCCCCTTCGCCCCCCCCCCCTCGCCGGTTTATTATTATTTTTTTTTTTTTAGCTCCTTTAACCTAGTTCTCCAACTTCTTGAAGTTCTTGAACCTTACGCCAATCTTCACTTCTCATTCAAGAACAAATCCAGTTAACCAAAAATTAGGATCCCATAAATGTGACTCGACGGTCACGTTCAACTGCTCAATGACGAAAATAGCAACGGACTATCAAAAATGACGTCACGAGAACTAGAAAACACGTTTCATCTCACTGCTCAACACTCATCTCGGATTAATGCGACATTGTCATGCTGGGCTTCCAGTGATTCTCTTTCCACAAAGCGAAAACAAATGTTAAGAATAAGAAATGATGCAATATTAATCTAGGAATAACATCAATTCTTGCTTAAGCTTCTGCTTTCATGTGCAGGTTAGCGACAAATGAAATTATATTTAAGGAAAATTTAAAGTTTTTCCAAGTGATAATATGAGGATATAAGCACTGAAGACAAATAAATCAATAAAAATCCTAGGGTCCTAGGTCTATATAATTCTTGATATAGGTTTACAATTGAGTCATCACTGTTTTAAGTAAACATAATAGAGGAGCATGGAAGGATAAGCAAATTATTTTCCAAAGTATTACAAAGGTTATTATAGCCTAGGTCCTCCTGAGGTACAAACATATGCATAGACACACACACGTGCACACACACATATATATATATATATATATATATATATATATATATATATATATATATATATATATATACAAATACATATATATATACATATATATATACATATATATATATATATATATATATATATATATATATATATATATATATATATATATATATATATATATATATATATATATATATATATATATATATATATATAGGACCAAGGGCAGAGGGAGACGTCCATAATAACGGCATAACTTTATTTTGTGCTTACGTTTCAAGACATCTGTCTCATTATCAAAGCTGGAATAAGTAAAATATAAATATAAAATCAGACTCATACTTAAAATTACAATCAAAATATAAAAAAAAAAAAAATATACAAAAGAAAGACAAAATTAAGAAGACCGTTACCGTTTGTACGGAGTATAAAAGTAGAGTGACATAAACAAAGAATTCCAGGCCGGGGTAAACTCACGTCAGGTACAGAGTTGTTGAGGTAGTTTGGTTGTTCAATCTTGGTACTAGTAGTTTAATAAAAAGAGATTCAAAGATAGGAAGCGAAGAACTGGGGACTTTGGAAAGTATTTTAAAATTTCTATAATCAATTTCTGTTTTACATCTTTTGGCGTGTTCTCGAATATTTGAGAACTCTGGATTAGATAATTTGACTCAGTTCTATAACTGACCACCTTATGACAATCAATTCCCGCACTTTCAATAGGCGGCGTGAGGCGCCCACGTATTTCCCTGACTACATCGGGGGCAAGCAAATAAATAGACGATGCTTGATGTCATAAGAGGGCTAATTTTGTTTTTGTACTGTAATAACGATTTGATATTAAGAGGATTGACCGGAATCAATTTACATTGATTCACGGTCAAGTGCGAATTGATTGTCATAGGGGTCAGTTATAGAACTGGAGTCAAATATTCCAGGTTGCTACAAATGTTCGAGAACCAATTTTGTTTGTACTGGAATAACGATTTGATATTAAGAGATTGACCGGAATCAATTTACGTAGCCAATTATGACTATTTATCACATCACCGTGATTCATATACAATCAGAAAACTACAAACGTCTTTTAATATCAATTCACTCTACCCCGGAAATAATATATTTTCATATATGTTACCGAAGGGGAATTTTTAAGTTGATAATAAGTCCACCGTCCGTGGGATCGAACCAGCGACGGACGAGGAATAGTCATAATATGGCTATGCGTGCGACAAACGCACTACACGGTCAACATGGCAGAGGTGGGTGGATATCGTCTCCAAACGCAAAACACCTGAGTTCGACGGGTGAGTTGACGGGAGATGTTATTCACTTATACCTCTCTTGTGGCCGATTTCGCTAGTGCGTCACTGTAGTCCTGATTCCTCGTCCGTCGCTGGTTCGATCCCACGGGACGGTGGACTTATTATCAACTTAAAAATTCCTTCGGTAACATATATGAAAATATATTATTTCGAGGTAGATGAATTGATATTAAAGGACGTTTGTAGCTTTCTGATTGTATATGAATCACGGTGATGTGATAAATAGTCATAATATGGTTATATATATATATAATAATACTACACGGTCAACATGGCAGAGGTGGGTGGATATCGTCTCCAAACGCAAAACACCTGAGTTCGACGGGTGAGTTGACGGAGATGTTATTCATTATACCTCTTGTGGCCGATTTCGCTATATGCGTCACTGTAGTCCTGATTCTCGTCCGTCGCTGGTTCATCCCACGGGACGGTCTGACTTATTATCAACACCAGTGCTTAAAAATTCCTCTTTTAGTAACATATACAAAAATATATTATTTCCAAGGTGATATGGGATATTAAAGGACGTTTTGTAGCTTTCTGATTGTATATGAATCACGGTGATGTGATAAATAGTCATAATATGGAACCTAGCGGAGGACAAACGATTGTGAATCCGAGGTCAACATGGCAGAGGTGGGTGGATCCTCTTATCCAAACGCAAAACACCTGAGTTCATGGGCGAGTTGGACGGGAGATGTTATTCAACTATCTGTTTCTTGTGGCCGATTTCGCTAGTGCGTCACTGTAGTCCTGATTTTCGTCCATCGCTGGTTGATCCAAGCAACAGTGGGTGGACTTATTATCAACAAAAAAACACCACACACACACACATATATGAAAATATATTATTTCCGAGGTAGAGTGAATTGGATATTAAAGGACGTTTGTAGCTTTATATTATATATATATATATATATATATATATATATATATATATATATATATATATATATATATATATATATATATATATATATATATATATATATATATATATATATATATATATATATATATATATATATATATATATATATATATATATATATATATATATATATATATATATATATATATATATATATATATATATATATATATATATATATATATATATATATATATATATATATATATATATATATATATATATATATATATATATATATATATATATATCAGCATGCAGGTGGATCATGGAAACGTATTAAATTCAGCATAATTCTTTATTTCCAACGTTTCGTAATAACTCTATTACATGATCAGGGAATCTGTTGAATAATGAATAGAATTACTCTAAAAATTGCTCTAAAAATCAATAAGATTCATAAATTACAACACAGTTAGAACACCAGATAAAAAAAAAAACAGACACAAAAGCAAGGCCAAAGACCAATAACCAACCTTATACAAAGAAGGCAGAAGATGAAATGCATGAACAACAAGCTAACTCAGGTGGAACTGTGTGGAGGAGGTCTGGGTATTTAACTGAGGAAACCAGTTGTTTAATAAATAATGATTCCAGGGTAGGCAGTTTGTATGCATTAGCTGTTTGGCTTTTGATACAGAAATCATTTCTATCAATATATGTTTTACAATTTTTTGAGTGGTTTCTTATGCTAGAATGTTTGGGATTAGAGAGCCTACAGCCAGTACGAAAACTTAATCCCCAATGAGAGTCGACTCTTGTCAGGGACTGAGTTTTCGTACTGGCTGTAGGCTCTCCAATCCCGAACATTCTAGCATAAGAAACCACTCAAAAAATTGTAAAACCTATATTTATTGAAATGATTTCTGTATCATAGGCCAGACAACTAATGCATAAGAACTGCCTATCCTAGAATCATTATTTATTAAACAACTGGTTCCCCAGTTAAATATTTAACCAAGACCTCCTCCATACAGCTCTACCTGAGTTAGCTTGTTATTCATGCATTTTGTCTTCTGCCTTCATTGTATGAGGTTGGTTATTGGTCTTTGGTCTTGCTTTTGTGTCTTTTTTTTTTTTTTTTTTAACACAAGTGTTGAAGTTTTCTCTTTGTGTGACGGCGAGCACGTGTTCATTGCACCTGGGCCCGAATCCATTAATATCCAAAGACTGTGATTACGTGATTCCTTATCATTATCAGCTAGGCTACGTAGTGTTTAATAATTAAGAACGTGCATTGTGTAATATTTTATAGGGAGATTCCATTTCTCTCAGCGTGTGCCGTGCTAATCCATAACCTCTCTTACAGGGGAGATATCATCTGCTCCGTTGCAATCTGTGTCCACTGAGCCTGACTGCCATCCAAATTGCGAAACCCATTCCTGGTCGCAGTCCGATTACTGAGTTCCGTTGTTGGCCCAACAGGGTAAAATAAGTACACTGTTAGGATTCATTTTTACTGAAAATAGTAACTACAGCAATTAAAAACATCGTGAGAATCCGAAGCAAGATAAAACCAACGAGACTTAGCTGGAATATGCACAAGAATATGTCAACCGCCAGCAAATAATAATTCTGAAATAATACTTAACACACTCAGTGAAATATTTCATAAACTGACAATCCAAAACCAAAACCGCATTACTCACCACAGTGTGGGCAACTCATGCAAACAGTTAAACGTCAGCTTATACAACGCCATAATATCTGAATTAACTAACCACAAAACTTAGCGGGAAAATGCACAAACATCCTCGGCAGTTAAAAAAGAAGTCAGAACAGATACACGTCATCAAAACAATTAATAATTGCTCTCACTAGTAAACGGAAGATAACCACACAAAATAATCTCTCTTGCCATCCATGAGCCAAAGCCTCTGTCCCCTTTGCAGTCAAGGATTCGCCAAATAACAAAGTGTCAAGCAATCAAAGTTGCCAGCAAGTGCTTGCTGTCGAAACGTCAGTCTGCCTGCATCACCTGGTATACTCCCTAACGCAACACCCCCTTCTCTCTCTCTCTCTCTCTCTCTCTCTCTCTCTCTCTCTTAGTCCTCACTCCCAAACCTTAAAAAGAAATATAATTTTTTGAGGTACAGCAAAGCAGCAATTATCAAATATCTAAACAACAGACTGATTGTGACTGCTTCCCTAAGGAACTATAAATTGTATTAGAATAATTACGTTATGAAAATAAGTGAAATGACTGGCGAAAATTAAATGAAAATCGCAGGTATATGAAATGACTTTCACGTAACACAACCAAAATTGCAAAGTCCCCTTACCAGAAGTTTTTTTGTCACGAAAGGCTACAGGTGGCTAGTGCACTATTATGCAACAGGGACGTTTTAGAAAATCGACTGCGAGCGAACTGAGGCGACTTGATCTTTCTGTCAAGTGTCACATCGAAAAGACAGTTACCAGACGTGCGTAATTTCCCTGCCATGTTCAGGTGTCCGCTCGAGAAAAGGCATTTTGATTGTCTAGTTATGAATGTTAGTGATGTTCTGGTGAAATGTTTTTATTATACTCGAATAATTCGTCTTATTCTACGTAACATGATGTTGTACGATGACAAAAGCCTTGAAATACTGATATTGATATTGGGCAGTCGAGATATATTGATATTGATATTGGAAAGTCTTGAAATACCGATATTGGGAAGTCCTTAAACATTGATATTGATGTTAAGAAGTCGTGAAATATTAATATTGTTATTGGAAAGTCTTCAAATATTGATATTTGGAAGTCTTGAAATATTGATATTGATGTTAGGAAGTCTTGAAATGCTGATATTGATATTGGAAAGTCTTGAAATATTGATATTGATGTTAGCAAGTCTTGAAATACTGATAATGATATTGGAAAGTCTTGAAATATTGATATTGGGAAATCTTGAAATATTGATATCAGAGTCTTGAAATAATGAAATCGATATTAGAAAGTCTTGAAATATTGATTTTGATGTTGGGAAGTCTTGAAATATTGATATTGATATTGGGAAATCTTGAAATATTTATGTTAATATTGGGAAGTCTTGAATATTGATACTGATATTAGGAAGTTTCGAAATATTAATATTTATATTGGAAAGTTTTGAAATATTTGTATTGGGAAGTCTTGAAATATTGATATTGATATTGGGAAGTCTTGAAATATTTAAATTGATACTGGGAAGTCTTGAAATATTAATGTTGATATTAGGAAGTCTTGAAATATTAATGTTGATATTGGGAAGTCTTAAAATATTAATGTTGATATTGGGAGGTCTTGAAATATTAATGTTGATATTGGGAAGTCTTGAAATATTAATGTTGATATTGGGAAGTCTTGAAATATTAATGTTGATATTGGGAAGTCTTGAAATATTAATGCTGATATTTGGAAGTCTTGAAATATTAATGTTGATATTGGGAAGTCTTGAAATATTAATGTTATTGGGAAGTCTTGAAATATTAATGTTGATATTGGGAAGTCCTGAAATATTAATGTTGATATTAGGAAGTCCTGAAATATTGATGTTGATATTGGGAAGTCTTGAAATATTGATATTGGGAAATCTTGAAACATTGATATTGATATTGGAAAATCTTGAAATATTGATGTTGATATATGGGAAGTTTTGAAATATTGACGTTGATATTGTGAAGTCTTGAAATGTTGATATTGATATTGGGAAGTCTTGAAATATTGATATTGATATTGGAAAGTCTTGAAATATTGATATTGATTTGGGGAAATCTTGAAATATTGATACTGATATTGAGAATTCTTGAAATATTGATGTTGATATTGGGATGTCTTGAAATATTTATGTTGATATTGGGATGTCTTGAAATATTGACATTGATATGGGGAAGTCTTGCAATACTGATATTGATATGAGGAAGTCTTGAAATATTGATGTTGATATTGGGAAGTCTTGAAATATTGATATTGGGAAGTCTTGAAATATTGATATTGGGAAGCACTGAAATATTGATAGTATTTACAGTAACAACAGTAGTTATTAATGATGACGCTGATATAATTAATGATGTAAGAAAAGCAAAAAGTTGTTGATAATCATTTCTAATTTGGAGATAGACGAACAGTCCTTGAACGAACTGCCAGATTTACTGAAGACTAAGTGGATTATCTCTCTCTATTCGCAACTTTCTTACGCAAGAGAGAGCCTCAGAATCTCAGACTGCATGCAGAAAATTTCAGTATTCGGCCAGAGAATTAGTTTCTAAAAGAAATATCTATTCTTATTTATATGTTTGCTTGTGTACGAGTGTGTGTTTCTACCCGTAATAGCAAAAATTCCAGTGAATATGAAGTAACAATGCAGTCGGCTTTGCTTTGATCGATCAGAATAAGAAAAAATACAATGTTGCAATAGCATGTATTATCGAGTTGCCTAAGGCCCTTTCGAATTTCTCTCTCCTTGATACTGCATCCTTTCAGGAATTAAG
>NC_089796.1:32074502-32084502 GCF_040412425.1 Macrobrachium rosenbergii | reverse complement strand
CAAACATATATATATATATATATATATATATATATATATATATATATATATATATATATATATATATATATATATATATATATATATATATATATATATATATATATATATATATATATATATATATATGTATATATATATATATATATATATATATATATATATATATATATATATATATATATATATATATATATATATATATATATATATATATATATATATATATATATATATATATATATATATATATATATATATATATATATATATATATATATATATATATATATATATATATATATATATATATATATATATATATATATATATATATATATATATATATATATATATATATATATATATATATATATATGTATATATATATATATATATATATGTATATATATATATATATATATATATATATATATATATATATATATATATATATATATATATATATATATATATATATATATATATATATATATATATATATATATTATATATATATATATATATATATATATATATATATATATATATATATATATATATATATATATATATATATATATATATATATATATATATATATTTTATAACTACAAGAAGTCACTGCACAGCTGACCCTTGATTTGCCCTTAGTTATTGAGAGTAGAATTGTCGCTGCATAGCCAATCCCAGTTGACCCAGATATCAAAACAATTAAAGTTATCAACAGTTCGATCTGTCTGTATTCTTTGCCAGATGCAGACATTTAACCTTTCTAAAGGCAGATTAAGCTGAATGAATTGTCGTTCTGCAGGATACCTGGGAAGCTACAAGCAGATGGCCGAAACACCTGGAAAATGACACATTTTTGCACACGATCACCAGACACGGCAGATCTCTGCACAAGGTCAATACACCTGGCCGAGGCCTTCAAAGGAGACAGGACAGGAGAGAAGGGATTGAGTTTGATATGGGCAGTTGGGCAGTTAGCAGTTAACCGACAGTTCACCAGAGAAATTGTACACGTGTGAGAGGTGTTGAGAGGCCTCCTTCACCCCTCACCCACCCGACCCCAGGCTCGTTACCATCTCTACAGTCATCCTCGAGTGGATTGTCGAAGTGATAGTGTGCATTGCCTTAGGAGTGATTGTCCCGCGTCATCCTTCGCCAGAGACCTATAAGGTAAAGTGCGAGTAAAGACTTTTCAGTCACGACAGTTTGCCCTTTAGAAGTGTTATTTAAGTGCCCGCATTCAGCTTGTCCTTGTGCCATTTTATCAAGTGCCATTGCCAATGTTCTGTGTTCCAATGTAAAGTGTTCATTCATTCCTCGAGTCCTTGGCACCATCAGTGGAGCCTCGAGTCACTGTATGCATATATTTTCCTTTTACTGGCGTGTAATGTGTACCTCTCTATTGCAAAGGGCCATTGCTGGGAACTCATCTTGGACTGCGCCTTGCCATCATTCAAGCCTTCAGTAGGAAGATCTTCAGAAGTTGCAAGCCTCCAAATAATTCATTTAACCAGTTTTCTTTTTGATTTTTCTCAGTAAATATGATTACTCAATTTACCAAAGTGTTTACATAACATTCCCTCATGAAGTATAGCCCTAAGCTCATTGAATTATCCCCATTTTCCTTCTTTTTATGATTGCCCTTAACATAAAGTTAGGTCTACAAGGTCAAATTACAGAAAGATCCGTTGCCGGCCTGTAAAGCATTCTATGAATCTAGAAGTCAAGGGAAATATATATATATATATATATATATATATATATATATATATATATATATATATATATATATATATATATGTATATATGTATATATGTATATATATATATATGTATATATGTATATATGTATATATAAAAGGAATAGGTAGACCAGTACTTGAGGAAACATTCTTTATTGCGACTAGTTTCGAGGTTCTAACACACCCCATCATCAGGCATCTAAAATAACAAATAAATACAATGAAAGAAAACACTCATTAAAATGAAATAAAATTAAACATCAGAACTAACTACCAAGAATTAAAATTGAACAGTACCGTTTAACCTATAAAAGCAAGAGTCAAGAGAGGGAATACAAGGCAAATACAAAGATAGTTACAGAAGATAGACACAGAATTAAAAACAAAGCAACTCAACTGACCGTTCATTATTACAGAGTGATGGTTTTTCTTTGATGGTATATAATGTTTCAATTGTGGTTAGCTCCACATCACTAGAACGACTGGCTAATATAGAAAAAGAATCTATACTCAGAGGATGGTCATGCTGATGGCAGTGCTCACGAATGGAACTAAATGCTTGTTTGTTAAGTGGCCTGTTTGTTCTAATTGATCGGCTAGGTGTTCAAAGGCACGGACCCGAAACTGGCGCTTTGATTTACCAATATAAGTTGCATTACAGCAACTACATGTATACTATAGACTACAGATGACTGTAGGTCTTTGGGCACCGTGTCTTTGAACTTGAAAAACTTTTGTATTACATTTTAGGCCTGAATATGACTCTGAGACTAACTTGAGGGTAAAATTCCAATAGTAATTTAGATAAACTGTTTCTCAAGGAAAAACTGCTTTACCCATGTAGGGCAAGGAAAAATAAATTGTAGCTTTGTTTACTGTCACTTTTGGGGACGTGGATTCATTAGTTTTTGGAGTTGTTTGCCAATGTATGTGTCAATAAATTTAGCACCGAATCCATTATGAAAAGAATATCTTTGATACAAGAAAATTCAAAATGTAAGCTAAAATAATTGGAACAAATCTGGAATGCCCTAGTCACTAAAGTTTTCACTAAGTTCCTCTTAAAATTAATAGGTATAAAGATGAAAATTTGGTTGAGAGTCCGGTGAAAGTTGGTTTTCTGTACACCTCTGTATGAAACTCACTATCTTTGCGGCCTACGAGAACATCCAGAAAGGCCAGCTTTCCATCAGTCTCTATTTCTGACGTAAATGTGATATTTTCATGCTTCGAGTTTAAATACTCAGAAAATTAAAAAAAGTGTCATCTACATAGCGTCTATATAGAAGTGGTTTGAAAGATGCCGGACATTCGTTCAACCACCTAACCTCATGATATGCAAGAAAGGCATTAGCTAACGTTGGACCCAGTGGATTTCCATGGCAACCCCATCCTTCTGCTTATAAACCTTTTCATTGAAGATGAAAAAGCAATCTGTTGCTGCTAGAGATAAAAGTTTATGAAGTTGAGGTTTTGTAAAATATAGAATTTTATCAGAATCACTGTATAAATTATTAATGCAAATGTCAATGGTTTCAACTAAAGGTATATTCGTGAACAGTGACTTCACATCAAAAGCTCCATAACACAATTATCGAAACTTTTACTCTATCTCTTTAACAAAAGTAAACGTATCTTTAACCGTATACTCATTAATGGTTATAGGAGCAAGAATGGGCACCAGGTACTTGGAAAGTTTGTAGTTGAAGGTACCTATAGCTGACATGATGGGTCGTATGGGACACCCAGTTTTATGCACCTTTTGCAAACCATATAATATTCTGAGTCTTGTTGTATAAAGATCTGAATAAACACCATCATCAATGGAATTTTCTGATTTCAGTTTTCAAGAATCTGTTAATCTTATCTTCCTTGTTCAAAATGGTTAGGAGAACATCATCTCGAACTCTTTCAAACTTGGTATGGTCATTCAAAACCTCATTTACTTTAGAAATATAATCGGTCTTGTTAAGAACAACAACACCATTACCCTTGTCTGGTTTGGTAATGACTATGGTTTGTCTTTTGCTAAGTGCCTTATTGTGTCATACTTTCTCTGGATATATTATGTATAAAGTTGCCATGGGAAATCCATACATCCAACGTTAGCTAATGCCTTTCTTTGCATATCATGAGGTTAGTGGTTGAACGAATGTCCCCATCTTTCAAACCACTTCTATATAGACGCTATGTAGATGACACATTTTTAATTTTCAGATCTCCACGCACATTCCTTTGTTTCTAGAGTATTTAAACTCGAAGCATGAAAATATCACATTTACGTCAGAAATAGAGACTGATGGAAAGCTGGCCTTTCTGGATGTTCTCGTAAGCTGCAAAGATAGTGAGTTTCATACAGAGGTGTATAGAAAACCAACTTTCACCGGACTCTCAACCAAATTTTCATCTTTATACCTATTAATTTTAAGAGGAACTTAGTGAAAACTTTAGTGACTAGGGTGCATTTTAGATTTGTTCAATTATTTTAGCTTACATTTTGAATTTTCTTGTATCAAAGATATTCTTTTTTTCATAATGGATTCGGTCAAATTTATTGAACAAACATTGGCAAACAACTCCAAAACTAATGAATCCCGTCCTCAAAAGTGACAGTAAACAAGCTACAATTTATTTTTCCTTGCCTACATGGGTAAAAGCAGTTTTTCCTTGAGAAACCGTTTATCTAAATGATATTGGAATTTTACCTCAAGTTAGTCTCAGAGTCATATTCGGCCGTAAAAATGTACAAAAGTTTTTCAAGTTCAAAGACACGGTGCCCAAAGACCTAAGTCATCTGTAGTCTATACGTTTACATGTAGTTACTGTTATGTTCATTGGTAAATCAAAGCGCCAGTTTCGGGTCCGTGTTTGAACACCTAGGCCGATCAATTAGAACAAACAGGCCACTTAACAAACAAGCATTTAGTGCCATTCGTGAGCACTGCCATCAGCATGACCATCCTCTGAGTTAGATTCTTTTTTCTATTAGCCCGTTCTAGTGATGCAGAGCTAACCACAATTGAAACATTATATACCATCAAAGAAAAACCATCAATGCAATAATGAACGGTCAGTTGAGTTGCTTTGTTTTAATTCTGTGTCTATCTTCTGTAAACTATCTTTGTATTTGCCTTTTATTCCTCTCTTGACTTCTTGCTTTTATAGGTTAAACGGTACTTTGTTCAATTTTAATTCTTGGTAGTTAGTTCTGATGTTTAATTTTATTTTATTTTAATGAGTGTTTCTTTCATTGTATTTATTTGTTATTTTAGATGCCTGATGATGGGGTGTTAGAACCTCGAAACTAGTCTAATTTGCAGAAGGAAAGAGGGCAGACTTGTAGAGTTCGCCAGAGCTAAAAGTTATAGTTTGCTGGTGACTGGTTAAAGTCTAAGGAGGTGATTTGGACTTTGAGAAATTAAAAGAATTGATTTTTGTTGAGGAGCTTTAAAAGTCCGTGCCTAATGAGGTGAAGGTACACTCGAAGAGTTAAAATTAAAACTACAGGAGGTGGCTATTGCAAGTGATGAGGCATCTCCTCTCAAAAATGTGATAGGAGGGCACCAGAAATGAGAAATCTGGTTGGGTGAGAGTTAACAGGAGTAGTAACCAGAACAGGCATAACAGGCTCACGATAATTATGGTTCTCGTACTACCCTGTTAACAGCCATAGAAGTCAGACCACAGATAACCTGGAGTAGTTGAGAACTTGATCGTTTCTTCTGTCATAAGAAGGACACGTCAAGAGCATGTGTTATAATTTAAAAGGTCACAAAGGACCGAAAGACGACTGCAATGGCCATTCGAAGGAATGAGAACGAGTCAGTGGATGAGAAACTCTAATAATCAATGACTAGGCAATAAAGCCATTCCTTTTCAGAAATTTCTTGTCTAATGGTTTGTCCGCTCTGGGAATTCGACTGAGCAAAGAAAGGTTAAAATTTTGCGTGACACTGGGGCTGCTCAGTCTTTAATTCTCAGAGAATCTTTACCTATTGATTTACTGTAGAATGTTCAAATAAGGAATATGTTTTGTTAAGTGGTTTTCCAGATACGGTCAGGTCTCACCCAGTTGAGAGTTTTTATTTATCATGCCCGTCTTTTCAAAGGTTATTTAAAATTGGGCCATAATTGATAAATTTCCTATTAAAGATGTGGATTTGGTGTTAGGGAATGATGTCGTCCCTAATAAATAAAAAACTTTCCTATTGTATTAAATTCCAGTAATGAAATATCTGTAGTCACTGATCGAAGGCTAGTAGTGTTGACTCGGCAGAGCCGGTAGTTGATGTTGATTTGAGTAGTTTAGATCGTAGTGATAGCTTAGTTGTAGATAGTGATGTTGGATAATAAACTTAATTGGACTACTATGAACTTATTACAGCTTAGAAAGCAGATTTTAAAGACCTGCCAGTTGAGTCTGGTTGAAATTACTGATTTGACCTGTCCCTCATTTAAGATAATAATATTTTGTATAGAATAAGTAGACCTTTTGATGCCATTAACACAGGTTGTGAAATTGTAAACAGATTATGGTTCCTTTGTTTAATGAAAGGAGCAATGACATTGGCTCTATGAAATGGTTTGGCTGGTCATTTTGGTGTTTATAAACCACTCGTAAACAGTGGTTATTTTTGGCCTAAAGATGAAAGATGATGTTAAAAAAATTTGAAATAGTTGTGATGCATGCCGTGCTGTCGGGAAGCCTCCAATCAACCAATTCCAAAGGCACCATTACATCCTATTCCTGTTGTTTCTGAACCTTTCAGTGAGGTAATTATTGACGTGGTTGGTCCTCTGCCGAAAACTCGTAGTGGCAATCAGTATATTTTAACAATTATGGATAGGATGTCTCGATATCCTGAGGCAATACCACCAATGAAAATGTAAAAGCTGTTAAAATTGTTGAAGTATTAATTGAATTTTTCACCAGGTTCGAATGCCCAAAGTAATTCAGTCCGATTGTGGGTCTAATTTTTCTGAGTAAATAATTTAGGAGAAGATGGCTGGAATTAAAAATTAATAAACTTGTACTTTTCCGTACCATCCGAAAGTCAAGGTGTTTTGAACGATTTCATCAAACCATGAAGTCCATGATAAAAATATTGTTTGGTTAATGGTCCTGAATGGGATAAGGAACTATCTTATTTATTATTAGTACTTGGTCATGTAAGAAACTTTCAGCCTTATTTCTGGTCATTGTGTGCGTGGTCCATTGGATGTGGTTCGTGAATCTTGGGAGGGGGACACCCCTGATATAAATTTATTAGATTATGTTAGTAATTTGGGTGATAAATTAACGAAGGCTTGGAAGTTTGCTGGTGAAAATTTATTGTGTAGCCAAAAGAAAATAAAATACTTTTTGACGGAAAGACTAAGGAGCGTAATTTTGGTATGGTGATAATGTTTTGCATTGCTTCTCATTCCAGGAAACCCTTTGAAAGCTTCATTTTCAGGACTGTGGAAAATTTTAAAGAATTAAGTGATGTTACTATTTAGTTGAAACTCTGAAAGGAGGGGACTTACCAGCTGTGTCACATAAATATGTTAAAAGCTTATGCTGTCGTGACAAAGTTATTCCTGTGGCATTAGTTGGTGATAATACAAAGTTTAATAGTATAAATTCTTTTTTTCTTTTCCAGACGGGAGTAAATTCTTGGATGATGATTGCTTTGATGGTGCTGAATGGCCTAATGATACTCTAGAACATTCTTAGAAAATTTTTCAGAAATGGTTTCACATTTGAATTTAGTAGAACAGGGATCTTTTGAAAGTTAGTTTTTAGTTATAAGGATTTATTGGATGTTCCAGGACAGACCACTGTCCTTGAACATGATGTGATGTGGGTAACGCAACCTGCCCGGTAAAACAATCCCTTACAGGTTAAATCCATTTAAAAATGATGTTGTGGATAAAGAGGTTGATTATAATGCACGACACGGGGCTGATCAAACCCAGCAAATAGTCCGTGGTTCACCTTGTTGTTTTGGTAAAGAAACAGGATGGTCAATTCAGGCTTTGTTTTGATTACTGCAAAGTCAACGAGGTCACAAACCTGATAGTTATCCTTTACCCAGGATAGAGGACTGTATTGACAGGATAGGGAATTCAAAATATATAACTAAATTTGATTTGTTATAGGGGTATTGGCAAGTTCCGCTGTCCAAACGGGCACGGGATTTGTCAGCGTTTGTAACGCAGCAAGGACTCTACCAATGTAAAGTAATGCCTTTTGGGATGAAGAATGCTGCTGCAACCTTTCAAAGGTTAATGAATACTTTTGTCCAAGGTTGAGGGGTGTTGTTTATATTGATGATATTGATTTATAGTGATGACCGGGACACCCATCTTAAACGTATTAAGGCCTTATTTCAGGTACTTAGGAAAGCTGGTTTAAGAAACTCAAAAGAGTGAGTTTGCCAAAGCAAAGGTTGTGTATTTGGGCTACGAAGTAGGATTTGGGAAAGTGGTCTGAAAACAGGCAAACGTAGACTCTATTAGGCATATTGAAAATACCATGTCGCAGGGATCAGAAAATTCCTTGGTCTAGTAGGGCATTATCGTAGATTTGTTCAGAATTTCTGATATCGCTGAGCCCGTGACTAATTTATTACGTAAGAATGTGACTTAGTATGTTCAATGATGCCCAAATGCCTTTGGAAAATTAAAGCAGGTCCTAATGAATTTCTATATTGAAAGCCTTGATTTTGACGTTCCTTTTCAATTTTGCTACCGATGCGAGTGATGTTGTGTTGGAGCAGTTTTGTTGCAGGAAGATGCTCATGGAGTATCTCATCCTGTTGCCTATTTCTCCAAAAAAAGTTATCCCCGGCACAAAATACTGACCGTAGAGAACGACTGGGGATTAATTTTAGCTGTTAATCATTTTCAGGTGTGACATTTATCCTCTGCTAGGACCTCATTAAAATATTAACGGATCATAATCCGTTGATTTTCTTGAACAGGTTTAGGAATAAAAAAATCAACGGTTGATGCTGGAGCCTCTGCTTCAGGAATGGAATTTTAGCTTTTCACACATTCCAGGCAAAGTATTAGTTGTCGCTGATGCGCTGTCACGCATCAGTGACTGATCGATAGGTTGATTTTGAGAAAACCTTTGTTCTTCGTTATTATTTGTAAAGTTGTTTTTGTATATATTTATATTAATTGATTTTGATTAATCCTATAAATTTATTGAATGTACAGGTTTCAGGTGTGTTGTAATAATGTTGTGTCAGGTGTTTGTTTGTTTATGAAAATAATTTAGATTAAGTATTTAAGATTAAGATGTTAAATGTCGGATTTGCAGGTTTTTCTTCAGTGTCGTCTTTGGATTAAGAGTGGTTAAGGTTCTTGGATTTCTGTTTACTCTTTTTAGTATGTGTTGTTGGTGGAGTGTTAATTTCTTAAGGTGTTATCATTGTCTTGTGTATGTCCAGGTTAATTTTAAGGTGTTACCATTGTCTTGTGTATGTCCAGGTTAATTTTAAGGTGTTACCACGTCTTGTGTATGTCCAGGTTAATTTTGGTGGTGTTACCATTGTCTTGTGTATGTCCGGTTAATTTTAAAGGTGTTACCATTGTCTTGTATGTCCATTAATGATGTGTGTATTTAAGGCCCAAACCTTAGTATGAGGATGCTCTCTGAAGTGTAGAGGCACTAAGCAAAACCGAGTGAAGTGTAGTGAAAAGACGCTCTTGAAACTCACGAGTCGCAAAACAAGTAGTGTTGAGTGGCAAATGCCTCTGGAGTGAAAAGAGGCATTATGGAAAAGTGTTGAAGGGCCACAATATTGAGTGTAGTAAATCATTGATATGTGGACACAGTGTGTTCGTTTTTTTTTTTTTTTGGTGATTGATGGTTAGTTTTTAGTAAATCACTAATCATATACTGTTATGTCCATGTTCTTGTTTATGCCAATGGTCCATTAATTCTTTCATGTTAGCTAGCCAGGTCACGGCTCACGGGTCTGGTAGCACAGCACAGCCGTTTTTGGGCGCCAGACTGGTGTATGAGTGGTGACCTAGACTAAGTTAAGGTTAATCTATTAAGGTTTCGGTCCTTATTTTTGTTTGACTGATATTTGTGTTTTCAGATTAATTTAGCCAGGTCACGGGCTCACGGGTCTGTGCACAGCACGGCCGTTTTTAGGCGCCACGGGTGTGTAAGGAGTGGTGACCTTGGTTGAGGCAACACTCTGCTAGCCCCAGTGTGGTCGATTTATATTTTTGTTGTCGGTTATTTA
>NC_089796.1:31932002-32069502 GCF_040412425.1 Macrobrachium rosenbergii | reverse complement strand
CACGCTGCTATCTCATAGAAAATGGTATTTTCATCTTTCTGTACCAAAGAAAACGGTGCAAAGCCAGTTTACTGTCCCCAAACTATTATATTTTCTCTGAGCCCTTATTTCCCCGACCTTCAAAGGTTCCAACCAACCCAAAGCAGGAAGGAGAAGAGTTTCCCTAGCTTATTTTTGGCGCTACTTTACAGCTCCTGGCAAGATAATATTCACACCTATAAACGGTATGATGTTATTGACAAAAGCAAAATGAGCGAAGAAAGTCTTCCTATCTTTTTACTTTGCTACAACCTTACTCTACTTTATTTGTAAAAACTCTGATGCCACACTAATCAATAACAAACTGAAGATTTACTTAGGAGCAGAGTGCAATTTAGAATATACAATAAAAGTGAAACTTGCTTGCACCACTATTGCTCAAATACTCCTAAGTACTGTTTCTCTACCCATTCTTTATTCGATTTACTTTACTGGGGTAATAAGGCGCTCAAAAGAAAATAAACAAAGAATTTCAAAATTTGGTAATAACAACAAAATAAAACATACAAGGCAGAATTTAAAAGGAAACAACAAACCCACTAGATTCCTTAATGCTATCCTGGAATTACAGGCATGCTATTACTTGTGCCTTGAAGAGGCGGCATTCGTGACAATACACTGTAGGTATTAAATAATATCCCCTTTACCAAAATTGTAATAATAGAATTCAATTCTTCTTTTCAATCGACCTCCAATTGTTCACAAGCTCGACGAGCATAACTAATATTTCCCAGAACGCTAATCTGAAGGGACAAGAACTTGACAGCTGTAGTAAAAGAGATTATCTGCGGGTTTTAACTCGCCAACTTTAAATGACGCTAAATTTTTACGTCTGCAGCTTACAACCTGGGTGTGTTTATAAATAGGGACTACTGACGTATGAATGGGAGGATAAACAAATGAAGGGAAAATGGACAGGGCTAACATTCTCCAGGAATAACTCAACAAAAAAAAATGTAAATAAAAAAAAAAAGGAAACTACACAGAACAACGAAGGATATTACTTCATACTAGCAAGGGTACGCTGCGGTGATTGCGGGCAATGTTAAAATTGTAAGGGCAGGAGTCTTGTGCCTCGAGATTCGTTAAAAAAATGAGAAAAAGATTAAAGGCAAAGTAAATAATATACGTAAAAAAATAAAGGATAACAGAGTGAGGTATTTATGATTTACTTTTTCTAATCCCATCGCCAACAGACGACGGTCAGAGCTAATCCTCAGCCCAAGGGGCTGGGAAAGGAAACCCAAAGGGCGCGACCCCTTCAGGAAGAGTTGACACGCCTGCCTTGTGCCAAAGGACGGGCTTAAGGGCGTGCCACTTCCCACTCTGTCTCTCTTACTGCTTCAAAATAAAATGATTTATGTATTTTAAAAGGGGATGATATCCCATATGTTAACTGCCGCTTGCGGTGATAAGTAAGGAAAGTGCATGGCTAAATCATCGATAGAGAAGGATGAGGGATAGAAATTCCAAAAGAAAGGAAGAAGATAGGTGGAAGGCCTTGGCATCCTCTCCTGACACGAAAGGTGCCAAGGATGCCCAAAGATGAAGAAGGGGGCCCTATGCCAGTTTGCACAGGGCCCAGAAGAGCTGGGGCTCCTCAGGACTACCTGCGATCGCCCACACCTCGTGGTAACCTGCCGCGAACCTCTCCTCCTTGGACCGTTGTCCTTGGCCGGGAATCGGAGGGCCTGAGGCCAAAGGGCGCGCGTTACCTGGGTCAGCCGCTGCCACAACTCGACCCAGGGAATTTTGTTCGCCATTCGACATTAATCCGCGCAGATCGCAGAGTTCATCGGCCCAGGAAGGCGGTGAATCATGACCGCGGAAGAATCTGCGGCGGCGGCGAGAGAGAGGGGACGGCCGGAGGGGGGCGTCGACTTGTTGCGAGGGGCAAGTGACCAGCCTGTGCACTGACATTGGCACTGGCGCTGGTGGCGATGTGGTGGTGGTCTCGTCTGTCTGGACGGACGGAGATCAGCACTGCTCAGTGCGCCGAAGGGCACTGGCAGAGGAGCTGGCCGAGATTCTCCTGAAGGGAGATCTGGTTGAGGCCTCGCACTGCACGGATACTGTGCCGGCACTGACCTGACTTTGGATGATTTATTGGGAATGGGGACCCCGGAATGGTGGTGGCTTGAAATGGGACGTAAGTCTTGGCCCAGGAGGACGTCATAGTCTCTGGAATGTGTTTCGCTGGCGGCGAGACGAAGGGTCCTGGTTTGTGGGGTCGGGTGACCAGTTGGACCGTAGGGAGGATCATTTTAAAATTGTTAATGCCTCAATGGTGACGTGAGCTTGCGTCGGTCTATTATAGCTCCATAGGGAATCCTTTGTCCTCCTTGCGAGGGAAATTTGCGCGCTGAGTCGTCAAATGCCTTGACCTGCGTGCTGAGTATTTACCTCGAGGAGGTACACATAGATGGGACCCTCGGCAGGAGGGCCTGGCGACCTCGGGATTCGTTACTGCTAGGGCGACAAGTGAGGTCCTGCCTTATTATTTCTAGGGCATTTTGCCCATGAGGAAGAGTGGCCATAAACCTTGCACGCCGTGCAAAAGGTTTGGCTGAAATCTCTGCGCACTGCCCCGGCAGAGGGCGCAGGCGACTTATTAGGGGGCTGTCCGGGAGAGAGAGACGCGGGTGGTTTACTGCGGCATTGCTCCTTGGCATGCCCGATCTTTTTACAGAACCCGCACACGACGGGCTTCTGTGATTGCCCATTCTTCGGCGGTGGTGGAGGGGCACCGAGCAGGTAGGCGGGTGGCGAATTTTGACGCTGCAGCGAGCTCTGGGGGTGATGGGTGTCCCATAGATCCGCTATTCGGCAGCAATCAGCTAAGGTGGTGGGGGCCTTCGGCGATGTGCGTGGCGAGGGCCGGCGGGGTGTAGAGTAGGAAGTTCTCTATTTGTATTTGTTCGATGGCATCGTGGAGGGTCATAACCCCCACGGCCTCGAACCATTTGGCACGGGCACGCTCGGACTTGTAGGCCCAGTCTGCCCAGGCTTCACCTGGGCCTCTTCACCAGCCCGCGCCAGCGCCTCCTCCAGTGTTCAGTTATCTCGTACGCCTGGCGTTCGGCGACGACCCCAATTTTCCTGCTCCTCCGGGCGAGGGCCCTGCAGGCAATCAGGCCTCCTCCGCTGAACTTGCCCAACACCAGGGAGAGTTCGGCGGCACTCAGGGGCAGGCCTTAGCACTGTCTCGGCGCTGTCGAGCCACACTCGGGCTCAGCCTCCGTCCACTCGGCATGCAGGCGAGGCCTGGCTGAAGGCACCATCCCCTGGGGCAGGGTGAGGCGAGCGGCCACTGTTGCAGCATTGCGAGTTCATGGGCACGCTGCTTGTCCCTTTCTTCCTCTCGGCTTTTCTCGTTTCTCCTGGGCCAGTCTTCTTCTTTTTTTTTCGCGTCTCGTTTCTCCTGGGCTAAGCCCTTCGCCTCACGTTTGTTCTCGCGCCTTCCCGCTCTCCTGAGCCAGCCTCTGCCTCCCGTTCCTGTCTCTGCTTCTCGTTTCTTGCTGCATTGTCTCGTCTCTCCTGAGCCTGTCTTTCTGCCTGTATGGCGTCCATCCTCTCCTGTACCCAGTCTCTAGTTTCCCGAAAGGCCGAGTTCTCTTCCTGAGGACATGAAGAACTTGAACTGCCTGCTGAGACCGTGTCGACATTTTGCAGGCGGGAGAGGACGCTAGTAACACACAGAATTAATTTCCCAGAGCTGTGGGAATCTTGGACACTTTTCAAAGGACGTATGATTGGTCTCCCGATTTACCGACGAAGCGGGCTGATTGGGGACGATGAATTAGCAATGATTGGTCTCCCGATTTACCGACGGAGCGGGCTGATTGGGGACGATGAGTAGCAATGATTGGTCTCCCGATTTACCGACGAAGCGGGCTGATTGGGGACGATGAATTAGCGATGATTGGTCTCCCGATTTACCGACGGAGCGGGCTGATTGGGGACGATGAATTAGCAATGATTGGTCTCCCGGTTTACCGACGAAGCGGGCTGATTTGGGGACGTTGAATTAGCAATGATTGGTCTCCCTATTTACCGACGAAGCGGGCTGATTGGGGACGATGAATTAGCAATGAGTGGTCTCCCGGTTTACCGACGAAGCGGGCTGATTGGGGACGATGAATTAGCAATGCTTGGTCTCCCGGTTTACCGACGAAGCGGGCTGATTGGGGACGATGAATTTAGCAATGATTGGTCTCCCTATTTACCGACGAAGCGGGCTGATTGGGGACGATGAATTAGCGATGATTAGTTCTCCTGATTTACCGACGAAGCGGGCTGATTGGGGACGATGAATTAGCAATGATTGGTCTCCCGATTTACCGACGAAGCGGGCTGATTGGGGACGATGAATTAGCAATGATTGGTCTCCCGGTTTACCGACGAAACGGGCTGACTTGGGGACGATAAATTAGCAATGATTGGTCTCCCGATTTACCGACGAAGCGGGCTGATTGGGGACGATGAATTAGCAATGATTGGTCTCCGGTTTACCGACGAAGCGGGCTGATTGGGGACGATGAATTAGCGATGATTGGGTCCCGATTTACCGACAAAATAGCTGGATTGGGGACGATAGTTAGCAATGATTGGTCTCCGATTTACCGACGAAGCGGGCTGATTGGGGACGATGAATTAGCAATGATTGGTTCCCGATTTACCGACGAAGCGGGCTTGATCGGGGACGATGAATTAGCGATGATTGGTCTCCGATTTACCGACGAAGCGGCCATCAGGACGATGAATTAGCAAGGATTGGTCTCCAAGGTGACAAACGGGCTGACTTGGGGATGTAAGACAGGGATGTATGTGGTCTCTGATTACCGACAAACTGGCTTACTTGGGGACTAGATTGGGATATATATTTAGGTCTCCAGAATTACCGACGAAACGGGCCTTCACTTGATTCAAATGAAAATGAATTGTCTCACCAACGGACCGACGACAATGGATTTATTGGGGATAAGAATAGAATTTATGGGCGCCCGGAATTCCTCAAGACAGACGACGCCTGATCAGCGAGGCGCTTAGTTTTACTGACTTATGGGAGAAGTGTAATTTCAAGGACAATTAGTGGGGGCCATCCTGCAATCACAATAGATAGGCAACACGCAGCTGTAGACAGCACAAAACAAAACCACAGAAAAACAGAACAATACAGAACATATAGCGTCAGACCCCCAACACGGCAAAATTTGGTAGAGCGAAGCAAATCAAACAAACAAAATGTTTTCCTAACTGGCCACGGAATGGACGGTCAAGGCCGTCTGCGCCAAATGAATGAACGACGTGAACACCCGTAAACACCCGGGACTTCCCCTGAAATGCGGAACAGACGACGTTGTTGACCCTTTTCAGATTGGCGATAATATACGCTTTCGCTCCTATTTCTAAAACGAGAGAGAGAGGGTAAAATGCGTCAGCAATGCTAATCTGACTTTCGAACACGTGGTTGACGTCGAGGTCTCGTTTATCTCTAATGATTCGGTTTCGAAATCACTCGTTTCTACAGGAGGAATATGCGCGACTATTCCTTTTAATGATTTATCACCTGTATAACTCAATTGAATGGCATGCAAGCCGCGTGCAAAGGCTTCCAAAGCTAAGTTTTCGGCGATTTCTCTCGTTTTCCTCGGATATGCGCCCCTACTATAAAAAAATTCCTAGGACTAGTCACGTTTTCTACAGCGTCCTATGCTAAATAAACACAGTTTACTTACGAATTTCTTGGTCTGTTGCGCTGGCTTTCAAAGGTTCGTAATCTGTCTCATCCAGCTTAGCTGAGCTAATTGCTGATTTCACAAAATTGCAACACACAAACAACAAAGGGGAAGAGGGGGATGCAATCATTACGAGAATCACTGGTCAGGTCGCCATTTTATATGTTTCCTGGTGCAGGTAGATCTTTTACACTCCACAGTTATTACTTTTACTCGAAAATGGCCTTGTAAGATACCTAGACATATAAAACACAAACAAAAAGAAGTACACGGAGGAGGGCTCTTTCAATTAGGAAGTGCGTGAAACACGTGGATATAAAAATAGTTATATTTGATAGCACACAAGGTCAAAGGAAAATTAACTGAAAATACGGTAAATTACCGTCAGAAGTCCTCCCGAAGGGGGAGTTGGGAATGCCAGGAACACGGACCAAGCGATAATTCCACGCCTTCTGAAACCATATTTGGACCCATCGCATCTAATGCTGAATTTGGGGATTGAATTACCTGGGGTGCACTGAAGGCGCCAAGGACTCCCCGAGGCGTTACTTGTGACTCAGAGGAAAGAAGCTGTGAACACGTGGGCCTGGCTTGAACCAAGGAATATCAGGGAACACAAAGTTATAGGCCCAGAGATTAATAAATGCAAAAGGGCTAAGTAATCGTGACTAGCAACTCGTTTTGGGTACATTACCACATTTAGGGCGTAGGGCTGACGACGTCTTCGCCGAGAAACACGGTGGAAGCGTGGACAAATGGTAGCCTCCCTCTCCAAGGTATTTCTTCAAGTCGTAGATTGGGTGCGGAAAGGCCCTTGGGATGATGAAAGGCCGTCAAGCACGTCAGCTGCGTTTGGGAGACTTGCAATCCTCCTTGCAGTCTTCTAAGGCCACGTGGTGGAACACGGGGCACACAGGGCGGCGATGGGATCCTGTCGGCGCAAGAGCGGAAGAGAGGCGTGGGCAACGGCCCGAGAGGCGTGACCGTTGGCTTAAACTAGCTAGCCGCAGGAGGCCGCCTGCCCTGACCTTTTTATTGCTTCTGACTGTAGGGGGCCGATGTCCTGACCCAGGGCACGCGGCTATCTCATAGAAAATGGTATTTTCATCTTTCTGTACCAAAGAAAACGGTGCAAAGCCAGTTTACTGTCCCCAAACTATTATATTTTCTCTGAGCCCTTATTTCCCCGACCTTCAAAGGTTCCAACCAACCCAAAGCAGGGAAGGAGAAGAGTTTCCTAGCTATTTTATGCTATTTACAATATATATATATATATATATAGAGTAGTAGTATATATATATATATATATATATATATATATATATATATATATATAGTATATATATATATATATATATATATATATATATATATATTATATATATATATATAGAAAGATAGAGAGAGATATATATATATATATATATATATATATATATATATATATATATATATATAAATATATATATATATATATATATATATATATATATATATATATATGTGAGTATAGTTATATATATATATATATATATATATATATATATATATATATATATATATATATATATATATATATATATATATATATATATATATATATATATATATATGTAGAGAGAGAGAGAGAGAGAGAGAGAGAGAGAGTATAGTAGAGGAGAGAGAGAGAGAGAGAGAGAGAGAGAGAGAGAGAGAGAGAGAGAGAGAGAGAGAGAGAGAGAGAGGAGAGTAATAGAGAGAGAGAGAGAGAGAGAGAGAGAGAGTAAGAAGAGAGAGAGAGAGAGAGAGAGAGAGAGAGAGAGAGAGGTGAGAGAGAGAGAGAGAGAGAGAGAGAGAGAGAGAGAGAGAGAGAGAGAGAGAGAGAGAGAGAGAGAGAGAGAGAGAGAGAGAGTAGAGAGAGAGAGAGAGAGAGAGAGAGAGAGAGAGAGAGAGAGAGAGAGAGAGAGAGAGAGAGAGAGAGAGAGAGAGAGAGAGAGAGAGTATATAGTTATTATATACATATATACATATATATGATATATACATATATAGTTATTACTACATGTTAGTATATATATATATATATATATATATATATATATATATATCCAGTGAGATAGAAATTCAAATTTAACAGCGGCACAGAAGACGCCACGACAGAAGTGAGTTGAGGTAGGCCTACACCCCCTAGATTGCCTGCTTTAGGGTAAACATTACCCCCATCTTAGCCCACATCATCGTATGTTTTTTATGGGGTTAGGTAGCCATTAAAGACATAGGGACGGATCTGGGCTGTAGGTAGGCTATGATCCTAAGTCCTTAACTATAAAACCTATTTTTCCTACGACCTTTTCAGCTGTGTGACTGCTTTCATATTGCAGATGTCCTTCATTTCAAGCAAAACAACAGATCAAACGCAATGCCCTGCGAGCTGGGAGCACGCACTTCTCAGCTAACCACCATGTGTCCTCTTGGCACTTTTCCCTGTCTCTCTGGGTGGATCAGACTGCAAGACGGGTGGCCAATTCATCCAATGCTTCGAGCTCTAAGCAGAAGTAATATGTTACATCTGGAAGTTTTCGGTCCTAAGCCAGTTTTCTGTGTCTTCTCATGAATTTCTCTCCAGTATCCAATTTCCATCTTTTCATTCTCTTAAACAAAGCCCCTTTGTTAAATCAAACCTACCAACCAAGCTGCCCCATGATTTGCCCCTAAGCTCCAATTAAATTAACTCAGTGATCAGACTTAGCTTACTCCCTCCATAGTGCTACCATGGGCTAATTAAATCTAATTGATCAATTCCTCCATGGTGCATAATTAAGTTCATGTGAGAGAAAGTCATTAGGTTTTGAATGCTAACCTGGAATTCTCTTCCAGAACCTGTCATCCAGCCCTATGTCGGTCTGAGCCTCTGCATAAAATAAAAACCTAGCCTAGACGTCTAACTGCCACCCTCCCAATGCCTGAACCTTCTTATTAGCAGTCCGGGACACTGGACAGTTCCCACAATTGATACCCCCAGAGCATTATCTACAAAGCATCAACCAGTAGCCTTTCATACTCAGCAATTTGCTATGCATGGTCTAATTTTATCGCACATTTCATGTGCTTGGTTGCTGCACCGTCAGCCTTTTCATCTTAATTTCCTGATTGCTTCCTTCATAAATAAATTCAGTTTAAAGTAACTAACTAGTTAATTTTCTCCTTCAACCATGGCAACCTCCAATTCTCGTTTCAATTAGATATGATATCAAGGTAAGTCAGTTTTCCATTCCATTTACCACTTACATTCTGGGTGTTTTGTGCTGGCTTTCAAGGCAGTTAATTAAAATAACCAAACCCCCATTTCTCCAACCTGCTCCAGAATGTAATATTGGCGACCTTGCCAGGATCCTAGTTTGATTAGTAATTAGCTTCAGTATCACTAGACTAGGAAGGAAACAAACTGAGGAATAATATAAAAATCTTAATAAATTAATTCCATCATTCAAAATGCACAAGACTAGACCAAAGCATGAATAACAAGGTAAGGGTTATTACTATAATTGTTGTAAAATTAAAGATACATAAGGAACAGATAGGGAAAAGTGTTTAGAGAAATGAAGAGATTTGTAGCAAATCTCGTTGTTAGAATATACATATACTACAAGAGGCGAAAGCACAAAAAAAATTCTTAAGTTAGCTATGGAGAATGAATAACTTCCCGCAAACTTTCGAGTTGTAAGAAGAGCAGCTGTGCTGTGTTGCCAGAAGACTGATCATTAGGATTCTTTGCATTTGTTAGCTGGGAACAGTTAGCTAAGAGTGTTTTTTGAGAACAGTTACTGCAGAGAAAGTGTACAATTTCTGTGTCCGTGATGTAGGATTCGTAAATTCGTGTTGTTAAAACACTGTTAAAACACACATAGTAACCTCTCCTGTTGGCTGTATAGGTCGGCGCATGCATCCTGCTCCCACAGTTCAAAGATCATCTGATCCAATTCAAATTCTCATTTCATGTTTAACTAAAGTAAAGGTATTGTTGATGTTTTAAATTAAATGATTCGATTTTGCATATCTTTAACCTATAATTCATCATTGTCATATCCCTTGACCGAGACAACCAGTAACCATCAGCTGTTTCTCTCTGATGCACACCCAGTTCCACTGCGTATCGTCCTAGCCGAACGAAATTCATTTCTTTTCGCCCCCTAATGTAAGCCCTAGCAAAATCTTGATAATCGTTACAATAATTTGAAAACCCTTTCCGCAATATAATTTCTCAAGACGGGGACTCACCATTAAAATTACGTAACTAACAAAAGTACCTTTTAGAAAAAAAGTAACTTAACGTAATTTTCCATGACATAATTCATCATAAGAAAGTAGGGTAACTTAAATCATACAATGAATACGTTCCATTACAAATACACTCTCAGAGAGAGAGAGAGAGATTTAGATAAATGAGTATTGGAAAATAAAGCCAATAATTCATAAAGCCAAGTACATTTTTTTTTTCTCTTTTCATTTTACACCAACTTTTGATCTTTTAAGATCTCCATTCAATTATTCCTTTTACTCATTCACACATAGTGCACGAATTTATATACACGCTGATGTTCATTGAATCGTCTCCCATCTCTATTTTCATATTAAGTGCTTCAGCCCACGTAGTGAACTCTTGTGCATTTCATAGAGCGTACATACAACCATTTAATAACAGTTATCAACTGTCGTGCACGAGTGGGTTTCAACTTGCATATACCGCAAGCACCAAACCTCATATTGAGTGCAAGTCCCATAACCTTCCTTTCCTCGTGTCAGGAAGCAATTGCTAGTTCTTAGAACTAGCCACCCACGAGTGCAAGCCCAAGGGTTTCCCTTTTACCCCATGCCACTAATCTGAGGCACTGCCAAAGACTCAGGTTACTGGAGCACTAACCTCACTCACATCCTGTCTCAGGCAGAGTGCCATTTCTTTCAGTGCAGTTTGGTTGCACTGTCTTTTAGTGTTGTTCCCCGGAACACACCAGCACCCAAGTGCCACCAAGACAAAGTACTAACCTATATGCCACTGTACCTGTATCTGAGATACAGAGTACCAACGATAGTGTATCCGCCCATAAGGACCTTAGCTCCTTCAGGATCCCTCCCATTTTGCAAAAGTAACAACCCATAAGGATCATTATTCCTTCAGGATCGCTCCATCAGTGTGGCCTTCACACAGCACACTCTACCACAGTCCCACCTTATTGAAAAGGTGCCACCTTATTGAAAAGGTGCCATACCAAACTACGGGACACTTCCCCATCGTCACAGACCATTTCTCCAAGTACGTCCAGTCAACCCACTTAAACGCCCTTACCCACCGGAAACATGGCAGCAGACAATTACAAAGCCTTCATGGATCTGGGGAAGAAGGCTGGTCTTACGGAATCATATCTTCATCGGGCGGGCTGGCGAACAGCTGGCGACTTGGCCAAGCAAGAGAAGATGGAAAGTCTTCAATGGCGGAATTATGAAGCCGAACAGAGAAGAAAGAGAGGAATGGAGAAGACATCATGAATTATCCCTCAAGGAAAGTGAGCAAGCTCTCAAGGCAAGCGAACTGGCCCTTAAGGAAATGGAGCTCAAGCTGGAGAAGGCAAGGAAGGAAAGTGCTCACTCTATGGCTATCCAACAAGCCTCCAGCCCCACACCTGCCGCACCAAATGCTCCAATCTCAAGCATTAATTCCCTAGTACCCAAGTGGATTGAGGAAGAGCCAGAAACCTGGTTAGAGGAGATAGAAGCGCTCTTTGAAAATAACAACACTACTGGAATGGTGCTTGCCAAGTACGTGGAAGGAAAAGCTAAGGCAGCCCTTCATTCCCTGGAGAAGAGTCAAAGAGACGACATACTGGAAGTTCATAGGGTCATCACAAAGGCCTATGAAATAACCCTGGAGAAATGGAGACAATGGTTACGAGGTCTTGCCAAGGAAGTCGGCTGGTCTCGGACAGAATGGACCTGTCACAAGACCCAGTCTGGTACCCGTTGCTTTGACTCCCTGTCGTGCAGTATCTTCGAAGAATTATTCAATCGGACTATGCTGCAGGATCTATTCCAATGTGTGCCTGGGCCCCTTGCTGTGTATCTCAGTGATAAGCAGCCCACCACCCTCATGGAAGCCTGCCTTATGTCTGAATCCTGGGAAACTTATAGCCAGTCCCACAGCATGTCTCACCCCCACATAATGCCACCTGGATACCTATCAGACTCAACTAGCCCGAAGAACGGACTACTTAGCAAGCCTACTTGCACCAATTGCAAGAAGCTCGGGCACACTGAAGCTGATTGCAGCCGTCTGAAACCCCTCTCCTCCACGTCTACTCAACCTTCTCCATCGACCAGCAACTTTCACAGGGAAATCAGCCCATTCAAAGGGACCCTGCTGAGACTGTGGAACTCCAGGCGCTATACCGCTGGATATCCTGGTTGCTCAAAGCATCTCTCCTCTAGCAAGCATGTCAACCTGATTAGTGCCATGACCTCTGTGGCTGTGCCACCAAATATGTCTCATCGTGAGTGGGTATGGACTCAGTCTGCCTCAGTGGCACCCCTGGATAGCTCTAGCCTACCAGTGAACCTGCCTGCTACGGTAGGCACTGGCTCAGATATTAGCCTGATTGATCGGGCCCAAGTGCCAGCCAGTGCCACTGTTGATGAGAAGACCGGGTGGATGATGACTTGGATAGAAGAGCAAACCAAGACCATTCCCACAGTCGAACTTCAGGTAATAACCCCTTAGGGCATGCAACCTCACCGCCTTGGCGTGATGAATAACATCAGGCATGGAGTGGCGTTCCTGTTGGGACAAGACCTCCTCTGGGGATGTCCTTCCCCAATGCTACTCTGTTGCCTAGCTACCTCCACCAGGGAAGCCACTCCAAAACCACCTGACCGGGACACCTTCACTGCGACAGGCATGCCACCGTCAGCCTTACCTTCCACTCACCAAGATGTTCGACGGAAGGAGCACTCTCCATGCAACTCCAGGCCACGTCCTCGATCCTCACAAAAGGATTCCCACCCAAAGCTTCCTTGTTCACCAAGAAGGGAAATCGCCAGGTACTGCTGCAAGGCCTGTAATGTAACAGGGCACTCAGCAAATTGGGCGAGATGCCCTAGCAAGCAGAATGTAGCAGACACCACACCCAGAACCATTCCAAGAGGATCTGCCCTCTACCTAAGACAGGAATCTCTGTCTCCCATTACCTCAGGTACACCGAGGGGTTTTGCACCCCCGGGTCCCTCGTCAGCCATGCCTGACTCCAATTCTCTGACAGTGCTATTTGAGAGCACTGAGCAGTGCCAAACTTCATCTGTTTCAGACGTAGCACCTCTACTAACCTTAATCTCTGTGCCTGGCCCTAAGTTAGTGCCAGTGCTTGATCCAAATCATGTCACAGATCCTCCTACAGGAGGTCCTCCAAACCTCACTGAACTGATCATCACCAATTGTGAGCCTGTGACCCCTGACATTTCTTCCTCTCAACCACTTTCATCTGCCAAGGATGAACCTCTGGTAGACCTTAAAGTTACACCTTCTCTGGTACACCAGGAACTGTCTGGCCGGGACACAGACGACATTGGTTCTACCCCTACGACGGTTGTCACAGCAGTCGAAGTAGGAAGCCGGCCCACAGCTACTAGGGCTACCTCTAATCCTGCTCCTGATGGCACTTCTGGCCTTTCCCCAGAGTCGATGCCCTCATCACCTCCTAGGAATGGCGTAGCTAGACCTTGGAGGAACCCGAAGAAGAAGAAGAAGAAGAGCAGAACAGATCCAATTAACCCATAAAGAGCCACCGGCTTTCCTTGGCACTTGTGTCCCATTGGCACAGTGCCATTTCCATCTCAGAGTGATCCTGGCACCTACCTGGAGAAGGTAGCCTGTATGATCTCTGCCCAAGTAGACTAACATCTAACATCCTAGGCATTTTGTAGTACTAACCCTGATCATAATCTCATAATCAAACTATCCAATACTCAAGCTGGTACACCCTTGACAGCTTACCTTAATTAACCCTTCAGGTTGTTCATGTCCAAAACTGTTGCATGTGTTATTCCGTAAAGCATTGCATAACCCATAATTACTTTCATTTAGTTAGGTCAGTGTCATTTAATTTTAGTGCCAGGGCCATGTACCAGTTGCCTAGGAGTAGAGTTCCCCTGTTGTCAGAGACAGCCAGTAGAAGTCTGTAGACACAGTTGCATAGGTTAGGCTCTGTTGTAGTAAGTAAGTGAGCAAAATTAGTATTCCCTCTTAGCAGTTGGGTGGGTCCTTTTAGCTATTGCAGTGCAAAAGCACAACTTATTTAGAAAACTAACTAACCTGTTGCAACAAATGACTTACTTAGCCAAGGCCTTCATGCCGAAAAGGGAGTGAGTGCCTTTTTAAAGGGGAGAGCAATTATATATTTCCATTGGTGCCTTTTTATCCAGTTAGACAGAAATTCAAATTTAACAGCGGTGGAGAAGACACCATGACAGAAGTGAACTGAGGTAGGCCTATGCGGGGGTTAGGTAGCCGTTACAGACATAGGGACGAATCCGGGTTGTAGGTAGGCTATGATCCTAACACTTAAGTCCTTAACTATAAGACCTATTTTCCCTATGACATTTTGCTGGCTGTGTGACTGTTTTCAGATTGCCAATGTCCTGGATTTCAAGCATAACAACAAAGCAAACGCAATGCCCTGCGCGCTACCCACCACTGTGTCCTGTTGGGACTTTTCCCTGTCTCTCTGGGTGGATCAGACTGCAAGACTGGTGGTCATTTCATCCAATGCTACACACTCTAAGCAGAAGGAATAAGTTACATCTGAAAGCATTCGGTCCCAAGCCAGTTTTCTGTTTCTTCTCGTGAATTTCTCCCCATTTTCCGAATTTCCAATTTTTCATTCTCTTAAACAAAGTCCCTTGTTAAAAAAAAAACTACCAACCAAGCTGCCCCATGATTTGCCCCTAAGCTCCAATTAAATTAACTCAGTGATCAGAATTAACTTACTCCCTCCATAGTGTTACCACGGGCTAATTAAATCTAATTGATCAATTCCTCCATAGTGCATAATTAAGTTCATGTGAGAGAAAGTCATTAGGTTTTGAATGGTAACCTGGAATTCTCTTCCAGAACCTGTTATCCAGCACTGTGTCAGTCTGAGCCTCTGCATAAAACAAAAACCTAGCCTACACATATAACTACCATCCTCATAATACCAGAATCTTCTGATTAGCAGTCCGGGATACTGGACAGTTTCCCCCTTTGATATCGCCAGAGCGTTATCTACAAACCATCAACCAGCAACCTTTTATATTCAGCAATTTCCTATGCATGGTCTAATTTTATCGCACATTTTATGTGCTTGGTTGCTGCACCGTCAGCCTTTTCATCTTAATTTCCTGATTGCTTCCTTTATAAATTAATTCAGTTTAAAGTAACTAACTGGTTAATTTTCTCCCTCAACCATGGCGGCCTCCAATTCTTTGTTCTATTAGATATGATATCAAGGTAAGCCAGTTTTCCATTCCTTTTACCACTTATATTCTGGGTGTTTTGTGTTGGCTTTCAAGGCAGTTAGTTAAAATAATCAACCCTCCCTATCTCCAACAGAATATATATATATATATATATATATATATATATATATATATATATATATATATATATATATATATATATATATATATATATATATATATATATATATATATATATATATATATATATATATATATATATATATATATATATATATATATATATATATATATATATATATATATATATATATATATATATATATATATATATATTAACTTTATCACATACACAATTGTTCTGTGCATTAGTAGAATTACTAAATATACCTTATTCAAACTGGATGGTATCTATATAATATATTTTTTATATTCAGAAAAGCAGTATATAATATCAAGTATCCGGATGCTTGATAATGTGACTCTTTGTCCAAGAAAGTTCTTGTAACTTTTTCTGAATAAAAACTCCACTAGACACCATCCAGTTTGAATGAGGTCCAAGAAAGCTTTTTAATAAAAACCTATATATCCAGTTTGAATGAGGTCCTATAATATATATATATATATATATATATATATATATATATATATATATATATATATATATATATATATATATATATATATATATAGTTACAGTGACACTCCTGCTAATGAGTTTAATTATTATTTATTTTGATTCATATTGCCCTGCTTTTCCTAAGATCCACGTAATTCTGTCAAATGAAGCTAAACTTACCTCTAAATGACAGATAGTGAATAGATCAGGTCGCCAGTTAACATTCGTTAACAAAGAATAGAGGTTTATTCATAACCACATGAATGAATTCTGCAAACATTCTGGAACACTAGTTTTAGCAAAACAAGTAAATTTAATAAAGTGAATGGATTATTTACAGGAGCTAACAGCAGCTCAGAATAATAGCCCGACTTCGGACAAACTTCAAAGCTACATAGAATAAACACAAAGAAATTATGTTTTCACAGGCTCTATATCAGGAATTTACTGCAAGGTCGAATTAAGGCTTCTTGATACTAATGATGCAGATTCTTCTCCCAGAAAGAGGATGTTGCCCAGGCCTGAGGCGTACTTAATTCTGGTAAAAGACATATCCAGATAAAAATCTTATATTACAGAAACTCACACTTGTCATTACTAATCACAAGGGGATGATTCTTAGTTCAGTAAATAACACATTTAACGCCATGGAGGATAAATTATGTGACTTCACTAGACGACAGTAATTGCAATTGATAGATAACCTCATAAATGGGATATGGCTTACTAGGTGTTCTTAGTCAGTGACTGTTTAAGAGAGGAAAATTTGAACAAGGTAAAATGACAGTTTCAGTCCGGGGAAAAGAGAACTGGGAGCAATCGTCAATTCAGACTTACTGCTAGGTTAGCTAATGCAGTGATCAGCTACATGAGGTTCTTGGTCTATTGAAACAGCAAAATTTCTCCTCAGTTTGAACAAAGGAGGGAAACAAAGAATGCTTGGACTGCAGCCGCACATCCTGATGCTGTGATGACTGCGTGGAGAGTCCAGAGCTTGCTTCAAAACTCCGGCTACCCAGGGCTTGACCTGAAAGGACAACAGACTCACCAGTACAAAGGTCATAGAAAAGTAAGCTTAAGGTATAGTTTATCTGAGGTCTGTCCTAGCAAAACCTATCCCTTCTTATATCCCTCTGAACTAAAAATTCTTACCCCTTTGATGGCTGGGATCTGTTCAAAACAACTGCTGCCCGTTTGCTTCTTCCTACATCCTATGCCCTCTTACTTTAACAAAAGTAAATTTTGTGCATTCGATTAAAGCAAGGAAGAGAGGTCGAACAGGTAATATTAACAATGATATATATCATTAAGAAAATATTCCCTCCTATGCCACTTTTCAGGCAATAATTTAAAGTAAAAGGTCTAAGTTATTCAATAAGGTAAATTCAGTGTGATTCACCGTGAGCAAATTCGCCTCTAAAACCTCTCACTACTGCCTTTTTGGGGGGAAAACCCCTTTAACCCCTTTCTTGTCCAAAGTGCTGTCAGAAATCCCTTAAATCCAGACGCAGACCCGACCAGAGCTAATCGTCGACCAAGGCTGGAGGGCTGACCATGTGCGTTCCACCATTTTGAAATTGAACCATGCGTAGGAATTAATTAAAATGCTTAAAATTACCAAAAATGTAGTGAGAGAATGAAATGACTTGGAATGCTCAGGCAGAGTGATCACAATGCCATCTAGGAAGAAAAAGCCGTAACTTCCGAAGCTATAAAGGGCATTGGAGAGGGAAGCTCATTCTCAGAATTGTCGGTATTGCCACGGACTCCAGAGCTCCACCCCTTGCTCTATCAAACTGCCTATTTTCGACACGTGACTGGCAGTATCCAAAGTAACTTTGTTTGTGAATTAATTCGCTTGCCCTCCCCCTCATTCCCGATTCTCTTCCAACTATGTTCCTTTCTTTTCATATTGCGATATAATTACAGTGAGACCTGTATTGCTTTTTATTTGGTGCTGTTTAATTTGCAAAGCATTTACGAGAAGTGTAATGTAAGCATATGATATTCGAGTCCTTGGAATCAAGTTCAGTCTAGGCATCTTCAGTGCAATTCCTCGATTCCTTCATTATAGTGCTAGTTTCGGTTAAGTAACCGTGTTTCGATTGCAGGATAGGGTTACCAAGCTGTGGATCTGCGTGTCACTTTGTGTGAGTGGCGGCCTCGCAACTTCGTTATCAACAACCTTTGAAGCGGAAACCCTATATACTCCCTCCAGGAAATTCCCCGTCATTTGCTGTCGCCTCATTACCCCAGAATTACACTACCATTCTCCTGATATCTTATCTTTTCTTTTGTATATATAATGAATTAAGTTAACCCCAGAGTTTATCTAGCACCCACCTTTTGAAACAGCCTCAGGCATATTTTCTTGTTTGCAATTTTAGCTGCCCTCAAGGCCAGAGTCCAGATTTTTGCGGTAATTAAGCTAAGTTGCATATAATCCTAGCATGCCCCATTTATGTAGCAAGACCTCAGCTTCAAAATTACAACAACATTTGTATGTATATATATATATTTATATATATATATATATATATATATATATATATATATATATATATATATATATATATATATATATATATATATATATATATATTCATTAAAATATAATATATATATATTCATTTAAGTTTTTGCAGGCATCTTCATACCGTCTGAGGTTTTCTGATTCTCGTTCGTCAATTTCTGGTGAAATATATGCAGACTTCCTTTTTCCATTTATTGATTTTTTGTCGCGACAGCTGTTTCATCTTTACGGCATTATCAAGAGACTACTAACCTATAATGCGGCTTTTCGACCTTTTATATCATCGTGTGGTGAGAATGGTCTTGAGGTCTGGGTATTGGTTGGTCAAGGGATTAACAGCTTAACCATTCCAGGGCGTTGTTTTGGGTACAAAGAACATGTATGACAACAAAAGTGAAATTCTAAACATATGGCCAAATAAATATTCAAAATATACAGTAATACCATAAATGTTAGTTTGTAAATGTGTATATACTCGTGTATATATATATATATATATATATATATATATATATATATATATATATATATATATATATATATATATATATATAAAATGGGAGCCGGACAGAATGCCGGATACCATAATACCTACAGCCACAAGCCCGACCGCCAGAATCCTGATAAGCCAATATACCGGCAAGCTCAAAATCCCGACACCCAAAAAGCATCCCGAATTTCATTCTATGGAAGAAATGCCAAGGCAAATAAATGTCTTATCATGAAACTAAAGTTTTCATCACTTCTGCAGCGAACTATTCTTTGCCATAAACACTGCCCTAAATGGAAAAAACAAAGTTTGCTGTTGGGGTTTATGCAATTCGCTTTTAGAAGCTTGAATTGCAGCCAGTTCCAAATCATCAGCGATGTCAGTCAAATGTTGAAACAAGCGTTTATACATGACCTCACTCTTGCCAGTCATTAAAGCATACACAACTGGAAAGACCCTACGATTTCCATTTCCCACAGGTTCATGAATTGTGTACAGCTGGTAAAATAATGTAGTAATTGTCTTAAATGTGCCATCCATGATACAATATAGAGCTTCTGATAATCTCTTCAAATTTGCAGCTGTAGTGAATACCAAAAAAGTCTGTCATCCTCTGCTGTAGAATCTCTTGCCACAAGGAGAGTGATTGTGTTCAACAAATTTTGTTAGTGAATGCTTTCCATTTACAAATTTAGTAACTGTTCTGCTTTTACAGTTATCAGATTTGAGAAATTCACAGCACCAGTAATAAGCATCCTTTCTGTTTTTATTCATCATCAAATATCTTTTGCTTTTTGTAAAAAAATCCTTTCACAAGCTTCTTCCATTTCTATGGGAGATTAGGATATAAAATCAGTTTCAAAATTATACGCGAGGTTTAGACTATCCTCAAAAGTAAACTAAAGAAAAAGTACACAGACAGGACTATATACAGTGTATGAAGAGGAAGGAGTTAAGAATTACAACGCTAATCTACATAAAAAAAACAATGATTAACATTAGATACATAATTATGGTAAAAGGGAGGTTAAATAAAAGTAAGGGTGGGCTATAAGGGTATATATAAAAATAGAGGTGATTGGTCTTTTACTTTTCGAACACAAACGTGATGATAACATGCCGTTAATTAATACTTGTTGTCTTTTAACAATTACCATCTTATCTAAACAAAAATGTTCGATACATACACGCGCACAAACAAATGAACACAAGCATATATATATATATATATATATATATATATATATATATATATATATATATATATATATATATATATATATATATATATATATATATATATATATATATATATATATACATATATATATATATATGTATATGTATGCATGTAAAATCCCATATCTCCACAAGACTAATGTGTATGTATGTAAATCTATACCTTGTAAGATTTTCACTCCAGATGAGCTTGAGTTTAATAATAAACAGGCATACCTCCCATCATCAGGGCTTCAATAAAAATTTATTTGTACAATCATAAAAAAAACCTGCTTAGCCATTGTTCATAAGATATTTAGATAAGTAAACATGTTTGTGAGATCTGAATAAAGAGAGACCACGAAGTTTTGAAATTCCAGCTGTATATTTTTTATGTCTGGTTGAAAATAGCAGCTCAGAAGTCTATATTTTGTGAGCCATATTCAGTGTCGCTAAGCTAAAAATAAAATAAATAAAAATTATATGAAGAAGTTTTATGCCAATATTAATTCGAAATTATACACTATTTAGGAAACAACAACAAAAAAAAATGCCCAGAAAAACAGTGTTACATTGCTGACAGCTAAAAAGTTTGGCTGCTAACCGATAAGGAAAAGAACATTCAAAGGCGACGTCAGAAAAAAGGGAGAGAGAGAGAAAGAGGGAACTGTGAGTAATAGGCAGTTAGGCCATGTGTAATGGTGTGGAATTAGTTCGGTTGCTTAAGGAACGGGTCATTCCTTGATGTAAAATGATTGCCTGTATCTCTTTATATCAAGGAACTGATGTACAGAAGCAGAAATTGCTTTGATGTTATAGTTACTGAATTTTGTGTGCTGATGTTGTTACTGTCAGCGTTCTTTAGTAACTGAGGTTGTAGCCATCTTCCTCTCTCTCTCTCTCGCTCTCTCTTTCATCTTCACAGGTAGTTGCAGCCATCTCTCTCTCTCTCTCTCTCTCTCTCTCTCTCTCTCTCTCTCTCTCTCTCTCTCATCTTCACAGGTAATTGTTTTTGTGGTGCAAGTTTGGGCACCCCAAACATGCACATCTGTACTAGATATGAATATGGCAGGTTTTTCGTAACTGTCTGCAGTTAATTGCATTATATTTTTCAGTAGTTTGTGTTGTATTCTTTCTTGAGAGTGACGGTGTTCTCCAAAAGTTTGAGTGTTGCAAAGTATGGCATTAGTGTAGTGTTACAATGCCATGTTTTGTCAGTGAGGTAGACAAAGGTGCACTGGTTTTTCTGTGTACTGTCTGTGTTTAGTGGTTTTAAGCAAGATTAAAGACTCTGTTATATTTGATGTTTAATTATATTTAGAATCTGTCTGAGGCCAATATAATTCCTAGTGTCTTATGTTCACAATGGTGACACCTGTTTCCCAGTTGCTAGTATTGTAGTTTTCATCGTGCAAGCCAGTAGTATAGCAGTTTCCCCTTGAGCCAGGTGTGTCTATATGGTTATGGTGAAATGCTGATGACTATTTTAGTAGCTTTACAGAGAATATTGCATAGTCATACCTTTATAAAATATAATTTCACATTTATGCAATTTTTTTAATACATTACATGAATAAAATAACTATGAACTAGATATCTATTTTTTTTTTAAATGTTGAACCTCTAAAAAAAAGTTCAGTTAAAAACTGCCTTAAGAAGACTATTTTTTTTAATTACTTAGCCGAAGGAACAAACTAACTATATTTTTCCTTAAAAGTTCTTGAAATGAAAGAATACTCAATTTAACAAAATGTTCAGAAATACCAACGAACCTGTCAATGTGCATAAAACGTCTAAATGAATTATTATAACAGACACGAAGTTTGTTCAGAGTATCCTTTCCTCGGGCCAGCCCTAGGAGAGCTGTTAATCAGCTCAGTAGTCTGGTTAAACTAAGGTATACTTAACTTTTACTTTCCAGTGCTCCCGTAGGGAGATAGTACCGTCAGTTCACCTCGTGCGGTGCACTGTAGGCATACTTAAGGTTCTTTGCAGCGTGCTTTCGGCCCCTAGCTGCAACCCCTTTCGTTTCTTTTACTGTACCTCCTTTCATATTCTTTCTTTCATCTTATTTTCCAGCCTCTTCTAACAATTGATTCATAGCTCAACTGCGAGGTCTTCCTCCTGTTTTAGACTCTCACACGAGCCTTCGCTAAGTGCGGACGTGTTCATGATTTTGGCCGAATTTTCGAACATTAATGAAGGTTTCGTTTACAAAACTGGACTGAGATGTAAGTGAACATGCAGTGATTTAAGTGACATAACTGTTTAATGCTTTTATGTATTATAGTTAAAATTCAGGAGTGAAACAGGGTTTATAGCAGCTAGGAAAGTCCCGGCCAGGGCAGGTAACCCTGGCTTGGGTTTGACGACACTTGCGCCATCTGTTGAGAGAAAAACATGTAATTAGGAATTGAATATGCAGGGAGAATTACTGTGAAGAAGAAGCCCAGTTGAAAATGGGCACTTATAAACCCTTTCGGAGGCAGGATTCCATAGGACGTTTATTTTCATCTTATGTGTCAACTGAATTAACTAGAAAAGTCCTATTTGATATATTGAAAATAGAAAGTAGGAAGACTGTTGGGGTTCAGAACCAAACTAAAGAGAAAGTAGTTGTGAAATTTCTTGAAAACGAAACCTTTCTGAATGTGGTGCGAGCTTATGAGGATAAAGTGATAAACTTGACGAAACGGAAACTGTTAAAGTTATCAATATTAGTTCAGGGGCGGCATACGTCTCAATACGGAATGCCCCATTTGAAATGGACGGTGAAGTAATCATTACGATTCTAAGTAAATATGGCAAAATAGAATCAATCAGAAATAACAGGTATGCACACGGTCCTTTTGAGGGAATGTTAAATGGAACGAGGACAGCAAAAATAAAGATAAGGGAGAACATTCCGTCTTCTGTTTATATACTTGGGCATAACATTTCGTTTCTATGCAACGGCCAGAAACGAACATGCTATAAATGTGGTAATGAAGGACATCTGGCTAATGATTGTGTTGTAGACATATTAGGAAGGAAAAATATTTGGACTGAGGAGGACTTTCCGGACATGAATAAAGGAACGACAAAAGAAAACAAAGGAAACAATGAACCCAGTACAGCGGTAGAAGGGCAAGGAGGACCACTGATGAATGGTGAAACGGTCGAAAATTTGGAAAGTAATGTTGGGAATGAGCAAAACAAAGTCGTAATTACCGAGGATATTCAAGTTACTGAAGATGAGAGTATGGAACCAGAAGAAGCTATGCCAAATTTAGAAGCAAACGAAACGGCAGATACACAGATTATGGAAGGAACGGAAAAAGCTATGTCACAAGACCAAGGTTTTACAGAAGGTTTTGCACTGGCTGAAATACATAACGAAAAAATAAGGACTGAGGATTTGGAAGCTAACTGTTTGGCAAGGTGCAGAAAGGACCAGTATACAGGATATGGAGGGAATCAAGACCGTTTGGTTACAAGATATTGAACTGGTTGAAAAACATAACGAAGAAATAAGGACTGCGGATTCGGAAGCTAGAAACATTTTGGCAGGGTGCAGAAAGGACCAGTACACAGGATATGAAAGGAATAAATAACGTTTGGTTACAAGATAATGGATTTATAGAATCTGAGTCAGACAAATGTGAAATGATGGGTAATCTTGGTGAGAAAATAAGTGTGAGGCTGAAAAAAGATGACTTGGGTAGATGGAAAAATATTGAGAAATTAGATAAAAAAGGAAGAATCTTCAGATGACATACACAAGAGAGATGCTAAACGGTTCAAAATTAATTAAATTTGAGGACAGAATAGTTCATCCATCTTATTTTTGGGGATTTTCATTTATTTAAATATTATAACTATTAACGTAAACAGTTTAAATAATTTGAATAAACAGATTAAACTCATTGAATTTATGCTTGTGCATAAGATAGACATAATATGTGTACAAGGACATAATGTTAGAGAGAAATTGAATTCCATTCATTTATTAAAGGGAGGGATTGCGGTATTTATAAACAAGCTATCGTAAGTGAAAAGCATGAAAAATGAGATGGATACAAAGGGCCAAATATTAAGTGTGAAATGTTGTATTGCTGAAATAGTATTTCAGGTTATAAATATACTGCATATGCCCCCTCGGGCAAGGACAAAAGGAAAGAAAGAGAAGAGTTGTTTAATACTGATCTGTTATATTTTGCACGAAATAACTTGAAAAATTTTATGATAGTAGGAGACTGGAACTGTGTAACTTGTCAAAGGGGTCTCTCTACAGGTAACGTTTCTTGTCCAAAGCCTTGATAAGCTTAAAAAATTCATTATGGTTAAAAGATGTATGGGTTTTGAAAAATAATTTGTAGACTTTACATATATAAGGAGGAATTATGGCTCTAGAATTGATAGAATATATGTAAAGGATTTAGCTTGTAATGTTACTGAAACTTTAAACATTCCCATTAGTTGGTCTGATCACAAAATTTTAAAAACTAGTATTAATATAGATGATAATCTGAAATGGGGTCATGGATATTGGAAATTAAATTGTAAGATTTTAGAGAATTACCTTGTCGATGGGAACTTTCAACTGATGTGGAACGATTTAAAGATGAAGAGTGATAACCATGTTATTGGCAATATAATTGACTGGTGGATATATACAAAAAAGTGTATAAAGAGCATTTTCATGAAAGCATCAAAGGAAGAGGCACAGGAAAAGTATGGATTATTAAATGTATTGAAAGCACATCTTAGCAATTTGTATCATCATCATTATGTTACAGGCAGTCAATTTGAAAAGATATCTGAATTAAAGGAACGGATAAAAACAATAGAAGATGAAATATGTGGAGGGGTAAAAGTTAGATTAAGAACAGAGGAAAGAATTCAAGGCGAAAAAATGTCTCATTAACTGTTAGGAAAAGAAAAGACTCATGTGGCAACGATATCCAAATTAAAAACGAAAGGGGGGGTTGGTATATGTAACGGATAGTAAAGCAATGAAAATGCATACAGTAGAGTACTATGAAATATTGTACAATAGACTAAATATGAATGTAATACCCAGGTTCAAAATAGAGTTTTAGAAGTTATTCAGTCTGTGATAGGCAATGAGGAAAATGAATTATTAACAGCAGAGGTAAATGAAAACGAAGCATGGGAGGTTATATTATCGTTGAAAAATGGAAAAGCACCTGTCATAGATGGATTACCAGTAGAATTTTATAAGGAAATGTGGAATATGATAAAAGTAGAATTTTTAGATGTAACTAAGTATATCTTTAAAAATATAGTGATTGGTACTGACATGAACAAGGGAGTAATGAAATTACTTTGGAAGAATGATAGTTCACATTGCATTGATAATCTAAGACCTATCACATTACTAAATGTTGACTACAAAATAGTTACAAAGATAAAAGCAAATAGATTAAAAAGGTTACTTCCACTGTGCATATCACCGGAACAGTTCTGTAGTTTCCCAGGAAGATCAATAACAAAAATAAATAAAACGGTGAGAGATATTATATATCACATAAATGACAAAGATATGCAAGCTACTTTAATTAATTTAGATTGGTCAAAGTCCTTTGATAGAGTAGATTTGGAGTTTTTGTTTAAAGTGCTAGAAAGGCTTGGATTTTCCTCTAAGTTCATTGGTCTAATAAGAATGCTGTACACAAATGCAAATAGTGTGGTGAGTATTAATGGCAACCTAACTAAACCTTTTTCCATCAAAAGATCAGTCAGACAAGGTTGTCCTTTGTCGATGATGTTGTTCACAATAGCGCAAGAGCCATTGTATAGATTGTTGAAACAAAGAGTTGGTAAATATTCTCCTCAAATACCAAATAATCTAAGAATTTGAATTGTTGGGTATGCAGACGATAGCTCTATTGTAGCATGTAGAGATGAAGGGATAGAAGAAAGCTTTAAGATCTTAAAAATGTATGAGGATGCTACTGGTGCTTCTCTTAACTTGAATAAAACTAGCATCTTTGGGTTAGGGTAATAGAAAAACACAACCTTATGACCAGCACAAAATTTGAACATACAAACCGATAGCTGTAAATTTTAGGTATAACCTGTTTAATGATTTTTGTAAAAGAAGGGAGGACAATTGGAACAAAATTAGAGAAAATGTGGTGAAAATGGTCGGCTTTTCACATAATAGGAAGTTAGCAATATTTCAAAAAGCTCTGGTCATTAATATGAAGTTTTTTATCAAAATATTGGTATATAGCCCATGTGATACCGATTCCAAAAAATATTGAGAAGCAGATAGAAAAATGTATTTTCAAATATTTATGGAAAGGTAATTACCAGCCAGTTAGCAGGAAAATAACATGTTTGCCAAGATTAGGATGAGGGTGTGGAGTAGTAAAAATTGGCTATAAAGTAAAGGCAATTCTCTTTTGTGCTTTTTATAAGAGTTTTTCAAAAAAAGAGTTTGGGTATGAGCTAATGATGTATTACTGTAAAATGAAAGGAAGCTACTTATTAAGTGATAATGGAATTAAAGATGCTGCAGTAATAACCACTTCCTATTATGAAGAAATGATTAATACTTTAAGACTAGTCATCAAGATGGGTGTGTATCCGCATTGTAAAAGTAGCAATGTATATAGATTTTAGTGGCAGATAACTATAAGCCAAATGTTCAAATTAACCACCCATTGTTTAACTGGAAGAATATATGGGTAAATGTAAATAGCAAGTTTATGGAGCCACATGTCCGAGAAGTATTGTATAAATATACACAGAAGTATTACCAACTCGGGACAGATTACATATGATGAATATCGTAAAAGATTATGTATGTAGTACTTGAGGGGAAAAAGAAACTGTGATGCATTTATTTTATTTTTGTAGAATGAATAAAAAGTTAATAGAATGGTTTAAATAAGTGTTTATAGCTTTGTGTAAAGTCAGAACTTTCTTCAAGTACTAAAATTTTATTTTGAAGCAAATAGTTTGAAAGATAGGAACACTGCAAATGTATTAATAGCAGATTTCATATCTGGTATTTGGCATAGTTATAAATCTGGGTTGTTGTTAGATGATCTACATTTAATTGTTTTAATCAGGAGAAACTATGTACAGGAATAGGTATGTATTGCGTAAATATTTAAAAACATTTATTCTCATTTTCACGTAGTTACCTGGAATTTTAATATATACAGATATATATGAGAGTGCATACTATACAGTATATGGGTATGTGTATATGTATGTATGTACACAGTAAATTTAAGGATATTTATGTATATAAAATATTATGACTTATATTTGTTGATTTTGTGTATAAATTACATATATTGCATATGTATTGAATAGTAAAATGAACTTTAAAATGTATTTTTCTGAAATAAAAGATAAAAGAAAAACTTAGCCGAAGTAACAAACTAGCTGTATTTTTCCTTAAAAGTTCTTGGAATGAAGGCATACCCAATTTAACAAAATGCTCAGAAATACCAACGAACCTGTCAATGTGCATGAATTATTATAACAGACACGAAGTTTGTTCAGAGTATCCTTTCTACTTTCCAGTGCTCCCGTAGGGAGATAGTACCGTCATTGCACCTCGTGCGGTGCACTGTAGGCATACTTATGGCTCTTTGCAGCGTGCTTTCGGCCCCTAGCTGCAACCCCTTTCGTTTCTTTTTGCTGTACCTCCTTTCATACTCTTTCTTTCATCTTACTTTCCAGCCTCTTTTAACAATTGATTCATAGCGCAACTGGGAGGTTTTCCTCCTGTTTTAGACTCATACGAACCCTCGCCGAGTGCGGGCGTGTTTTTGGTCGCCCCTATGCTTAGCTTACAACAAGGTTTGTCCTAACTGCCTCTCAGGCAGTTTATCCTTCAGGAGAATGGCGAGTACAAGCGTAGATCACTACAGTGCGACTTTAGAACAGCTGAAGAGGACTGATTCCATTGGCCTAAAATTTTCGGTTCGCCCAAATTAAGAGATGGCGTGCTTTGTAATTTTTGACAAATTAGGCTTGAAGGAGATCGACATAGCGGGGTTCCAGCAAATGTCCAACAACAGGTTATCGTGAAATTGCAAGATCCCTGCTAAGAATTCAATAAAAAGTTTGATGACAAGCTTACTGACTTTGACGGAAGGAAAACGGTAAAAAGCAACAGTCCATCTTCAGTATTTGTGGACGTACGATTGCCTTTCTGTATCAGGGCCAAGTGCAGACATGCTATAAATGTGGAATAGTTGGTCCCATGGTCATGAAGGACACGGAAAACAGACAAAACTTTTCGACACTATTGATTTCTCGTGTTCATCTACCGAGAGACCACTCTCGAAGGAAGGAGGGCAGAAAAGTGACATAAACAGTGAATAAATCGCCGGAGAAATTACACAATAGGTGCAGTCAGGCCTGGTAATCGATGGAGATACGATAGCCAATGGAGAGAGCATGGACTCCGATATAGATTAGTTAGATAACTTAAGTAGTGTGGAAACTGTTGTTGGAAAAAGCAGCTACCAGGTAGAACATGTACAGGCTACTGTGTTTTCTGACTATCATGACGTTGAACATTCTGTAAAAACTCAAAAAGTTTTTGAAGGGTCAGTGCATGAAACAGAAGAGGCCCCTCGAGTAGAGGAATTTTTTGTTTTCTGCAACGAATGCAGGCGACAGTGGAAAGTGTACACAAGAATGTGAAGGCCTACAAAAGATGGTGGTAGACGTGTTGGTACACCGTGAGGATGAGTCAGTGGATGTACTTTTACGAAGTGGAGATGAAAAATTTTCTACGGGTATGGATGCTCAAGCACTAGGAGTTATTACTGAAGGAAAATGGAATTTAAACCTAGAAAAAGTAGGGAAATTGAAATTTACAATGGAATCCTTATCTCAAGAGAAACATAAGGAGCAAAAATCAGAGAAAGTTGTAGGTAAACATGCTGTGAAAAAGAAAAAGTTGTGATTTTCCTTAAACATAGGCAATGATCTTGAAAATGGCAACCTTGAATATTAACGGATTGCATGATGTAGGTAAAAGAATGAAAGTTGTTCATATGAGGAAATATTATGGTATTGATATTCTGTTATTGCAAGAACACAATATGAATCGTTTATCAGAAGTGGAGTATTTAAACAGTTACTCTGAAATTGTTTTTAATCCTCTTGAAGGGTGGGACGTTCATTTGTATTTCTAAGCAAAAAGGTATAAAAATTCGCCCATTTTCAGAAATGGATGAAACTGGACGAATCTTGGGTGGGAAAATATTGTACGATGGTTGCATTATTCGCATTGTTAACGTTTATTCCCCCACAGGAACGAATAAGGTAAAAGAGAAAGAGGATTTTTTTTCGAAATGATGTGCTGTTCTTTTTGAGGCACAACTCAACCTCACTGATCATGGGTGGAGATTTTAATTGTGTGACAACCATAAGATATTGTAATTGTGCTAACAGTAATTTGGTATCAAAGGCCTTAGTTGCTCTCTTTAAACAATTGAAATTGAAAGTTGGTTATCAATTCTCGGGTGGAATTCCAGAATATACCTGTGTTAGGGATGGATATGGTTCCCAACTTGACAGAATCTGCAGTGTAGGTCTTTTCAGAGGCATTGTGGATTCTCAAACTATACCCTTAAGCTTCTCTGATCACAATATGGTGGTTTTAAAACTAAAGGTTAATCAAAGTAAAATAGGTAAAGGGATTTGGAAATTAAATGTGCAATTGTTAGGAACTGAAAACACTGTTGAGATGTTTGAGAATTTTTGGGAGGATTTGAAATTATCCAAAAGTCGCTTCGTAAATATATTGTTCTGGTAGGACTGAGCAAAAATGGAAAGAAAACGGTTTTTGCTACATTGAGTAAAAATCATCAAATGAAAAATATGTTTTGTTGAAATTACTGCAGGTTTGTTTGAGGCAGTTGTATGACATCCATTATCGCAATGGTACCAAATACGAATGTATTCAATTGACAAAGCAGATGATTAGTTAGATTCAGGATGAGATTTTGGAGGGAGTTACAGTAAGGGCGAAAGTTGACGGCTTTGTTAAAGGTGGGAAAGTGTCTGCATACTTGTTAGGTATGGAGAAGAATGGAAGTAGTGATCATAGCTCTCCAAAATAGTTTTGAAAGATGAGAAATTGTTTGAAAATACAGACGGGATCTTAAACTGTTTCAAAAAACATTGTGAAGAAGTGTACAAGGTGACCAATCTATGGTGGGTTTTTTTTTTGTTTTTGTCAGGCAATTATTGATCCTTCGAAGAAGGAAGGTTTGGGTGACAAGCTTCTGGAGGATGAAGTGTGGCGCATGATTAAATGTATGCACGACAATAAATCTCCCGGTTGTGATGGGTTACCCACTGAATTTTATAAAAAGTTCTGGGGAGTTAAAAGAGGAGTTTTTGACATGCTGAGATATATAAATTTAGCTGGAACCATGTCATCAAGTCAGTGAAAAAGGTATTATTAAGTGACTTGCTAAACAGGGAGACAGAACTGATATAGAAGACTGGAGAGCAGTTATCTTGCTTAATGCAGACCATAAACTGTTTACAAAGATGTTGAAAAATAGACTCCTTGATGTGATGCCAGAGGTTATATCAGGCGGACAATACTGCGCTGTTCCAGGCAGGTCAATAATAAACTGCAATAATGCCATTCAGGATTTGTTTTTCAACGTATAAGATACAAGGAAGGATATGTTTGTACAGAGTCTCGATTGGGCAAAGGCTTAATTGTGAAAGCAGTATATGCATAAATGGTATTTTGAGTGATTTCTTTTGTGTGACTCGCTCAGTAAGACAAGGCTGTCCCTAGTCTATGCACCTTTATTGTCTGTTTTAAGAGCCTCTGTTTAGAGCGATTTTTTAAAATCTTTTATTAGGAAAATACATTGATGCAGTTTTACAGTTATCCCATAGTATCTCCATAATTTTACAATCATAATTTTTATTCCTACCAGGACAACAATATTTTTACATACATCAGTGCTTAATAAATAAATAAAAAATTTCTAAACACTGGTAATATTATAATCCCTAAATGCTGAGTGAGTTACATTCCATAATTTAATGATATATGGCAGTTATCACAACTACAATTTCTACAACATTTATAACATAATTCTTATAACCTTCCAAGTAATATTTATAATCTTGCCTAATTTTCATGATAAGCCCATGGCATTTAATAGAGTCCCTGCTATGAATTTTTATTTTTAAATTTAGTTACTCAGACACAGTAATTAATGTACTTTTTTGTGAACATTTTATTTATTCTCTCTTTGTAATTATTTTTAATAGTTACCTATCATAACAAAATTTGCTCTTAACAAAGGCATCTGTTTCCTTTTTCGTATAACGTTTCTTTTTACTAGCCCAAACAGCATACAAATACCCTACAATTAATACAGTGGCACTATTATGATCCTTTTTGTCCTATAAAACCAAACATTAATGTATTTAAAAAATTGTCTTGGTTTATGTTACAAGTATTTTGAAATACATCAATGTTGTTTTTATGTGACTATAAAAATAAAAAGTATGCAATATGTATTCAACATCTTCGCAATTATCACATTTATCACTATTTCTGATATCTAAAATTTCAACTGATTGTTGGTCGCCAAGGTTCCATGGATATATTTAAAACCAAACTCTTTCCATGATTCCAATGAAAGGCTTGTTCATGCTCTCCCACACCATTTTCCAGTCCAAAAGTGGATAACTCTCTTCGATTTTTGGCGCATTTTCTGGCCTTATGAAATTATAGCAATCTTTACTGTTTAAGTTAGGAAATTTTTCATAACGACAAGCTTTTCTGACTACATCAATTGCTACTGAATAAAATGATGATGACACAAATGAAACCGCATTTATTTCCTTAAAATCCAACATAAAATTTATTCTCATCTTGCAACAGAAATTAATTAAACCAATATCCCTCCTAATATCATTCATTTAAAATAAACATTTATTACTCTCAATCCACCTTTTTCTTTAAACAAAGAGTATCTCTGCTTACTGGATGGTACAGTACGTGCCCCTCCAGATGTATCGGAAAATATGCATATTTATATATTTGAGCTATGTACTTTTATAAGGGAGGCAAGATGAGAGAAATATACGAAACTTTGGACAAAATTAGAGAATTAATAAGAATAGCCCTCTGGAAAATAGATAATTGTCTTTGACTAAGCATACTTACTGATATTTGAATATTTTTAGCGATGTGAGACCAATTCTTTTCACACATATCCTCAAAATCACTATAATAAACATTACCAAGAATTTTTATACTTTCAATAGTTTTCAACCAACTAAGAGGCCAGATGTTTCTATTTTCCAGTTTACCAAAACCAATTCTACTAGTTTTCTCCCTGTTTAGCTGTGCACCTGTCGCAAGTTCAAACAATTGTATTTCCTTAGAACACTCTCTAACTGAATCATCAGTTGACAAAATTATAGATGCATCACCTGCATTACCTGCAGACATATATTTACACTATTAGGAAGCCTTGGCCGCGCTACCTTGTTATTACTCTTTATTGCCTTATATAATGGTTCTTGAAACACACAATATAACAGCACTGACATCGGGCAGCCTTGGGGGACCAATAAACCCATTTACAAAAATACAACTTTCGCAACCCTTGTACAAAATGACTAGAGCCACAAATTCATCTGGTTAACCAAATTTCTCCATTACTTTAAAAACAAAATCCATATTAACCCTATCAAAGGCCATAGACCAGTCTAAGCTTAAGATTGCCAAGTCCTGCCTGTTTTGATTTGCATGAAAAATTACATCTCTAATCGTATTATTACAGTTCACAATATTATTGACCTTTCTTTCACTGCACAATATTGTTCTGGGGAGATAATCTTCCCGGTAACACATCTCAATCTGTTTGCTAAAACTTTAGCAAAGATTTTATAGTCTACATTCAGTAGGGATATAGGTCTCCAGTTTTCCACCAAGGGTAAATCTCCTGTTTAGATAATAGTTTTATTATACCAGAGTATTGACTATCTGACATATATTTCATAGTGACAATGAATTTGAACATCTCCATAATATCAGACTTTATTATGCACCAAAACTTTTTGTAAAATTTTATAGGAAGCCCATAACACCCAGGTGATTTATCTTTACACATACTCTTGATAGCATCGAAAACCTCAACTTCCTCTAAATCTATACTACACAAATTTACATCTTCGTAGTCCAAGTCCAAAACAGAACGACAGAAGCTAAGAAAATAGTCTTGACTTTTTTCCTGACCTACGACCATACTAAACAATCTTTCAAAATGCTTCTTAATAAAGAGAAATTCCCTCTGTGCTTTCTATAATGGAACCATCTGTTTTTTTTATGCTAGTAATGCTAGCATGATTTTTCTTTTTTTTCGGCACCAAGTAGACGTGCAGATACTTTTTCACCCATTGTAAGATCATTTAGTTTGGGTCTTATCTTTATACCTTCTAAAATTTCATTCTGGATGTCACAAATCCTATTCTTGAGATGCGTAATGCTGTCATAATTTACACTGGTTTTGTAGTTAATGTAGTTAATTTTTACTTCCTTCCGTTTTTCTTTAGTGGATTTTCCTTTAGTGAGCCTCAATTTACCTACAGTTTCTAAATCTATATTCCTCTGCCCTTCCGACATCACTGCCCCTGTCTGAATCTTTATCATCATTTTTCAAATCATCTTCAATATCCCTCACCTCATTATCACTCAGTTTATTTACCTCTAAATCTATATCACACTCTTCAGCAATATCATCCACAGATTCATCATTCCTATACACTGAAGACGCTATATTAATTTCTGCAAGACTTTCCAGTTCTTCATTTTTATCATCATCAACGGGAGAGAGACTTCCAAGAGTATAAGGACACGAGGTTCGTCTTGGTGGGGAGGCGCCTCATCATCAGTTATTTCCATAACTTGAGAAGCACCTTCGGGTGCACTTTTTATTGCGAAAATGTCACTGTCGCTGTCAGTATCCTTTATATTATCATTATTAGTTATAACATTACCACCCAAGTCTTGTGATTTATCTTCTATTTCAACTGGATTTACAGCAACATTATCAACATTTTGGGATAAGGGAATGGTTACAAGTTGTTCTTCTACTGCTTCGCATATATTATCCATCTGGTCCTTTTAAAGGATACTAGCTTCTTCTTTGTCACTGTCAATGTTATTTTCATCACATGGTTGTTCCGCATTTCCTTCACTATCCTTTGCGTGTTGAATGTGAATATCAGAAGTTCCATTTCCTTCCGGTACATCACCCTTATCAGAATCCTTACCGGGCATTGCTGGGAAATCATTCAAATTGAAAATATTTAACTTCGGTTCATTATCCATGTTACAGTTAACTGCCATATGAGAGTCTCTTCCGCATTTGTAACATCTTTTTTTCTTTGGCCATTATATAAAAAACAACATTATAACCACCAATATTTATGGAGGACGGGATATTTTTCCTTTATTTTCATTTTCATGGTGCGTGTTCCATATAACAGACCTCTTGCCCTCCCATGAGAAAAGTGTTATGTCTCAGAAGGAGGACTTTTCCATACTGGCTGAGCACACTAGTTAAAAGTGAGTCTTCCAAATCAAATGGTGCATAACGTATTGATACATAAGTATACACACTGCTCAATTTAACTACTAGGACCTTTTCCCCATTACAAAATTAATCACTTTGTCTTCATATTCTCGTATAAAGACGTCAAAAACATTAGCCTTAAGAAATTTGACAGCAACTCTGTTATTTGGCATATTCTGAAATCCGCGTATGTCTATTTCATTTATTTTCAATTTAGTGAATATGACATCATATGCTGATCCATAATGAGGGGGACAGGAAGACTTTAAACCTATTGAAGTCTTTGGATCAAGTCTCACAGACAAAGGGCTGCGGTTTGCCATCGCCCTCAGGTAGAAAACGTTCCGTTTTCTATGATTATGTCACACCGCCAAAGGAGACCAGACGGCCCCGGCCCGAAAACTCATGGGTGGTGTATTGAGGCAAACTACTGTGCATTCCAGGGCCGTGTCCAATAATTGATTTTCGTCGATAAAATCTTACCAAACAATCGGACATGGATCGTATTTTCGAAATACCTATTTGAAGCCACAGCCTAATTGGCAAAAATATGCAGTGATGTGTAATGTTCATAATTAAGACACTTATCAGAGTAAATCAAAGAAATTTAAAGGGAAACCTAGCTAAATCTAGCACTCTTGTAGAGAAAGGCTAGCAAAACGTCATTACTGATGGCCCTCCCACTCATGATACTGTAGTTTGACGTACTTTACTAGACACCCCGCCCATATACTTCATGAATGAGGACTCAAATGTTGGTAGTAGCAGTAGTAACAGCAGGCCTAGCAGTATATAGAAGTCTTATATCGTTTTAAACACTCAAACACTTACCCTACATGCTCTCTTTCTCTCTCTCTCTCTCTCTCTCTCTTTTCGATGAGTCATGTCACTAAGTAGAGTACAATAAGGGAATGGGCATGAAATGAGAATATTAGTTGTGTAATACACTTCCATAGAGCAATTCACGTTTCCTTTAACTTGAAATATGCACCACGTCTGACAGTAATACTCTTTATGAAAACCATTGTTACCTTGGAGTTTCCGTTGCTTCATATTGTCTCCTCAAAAGCTCAGGTCCACGTATGCCTGCTTAATCCTGCTAAATGAATTTAACATAACGCAAGTGTTCTAACCTTAACTTCGTTAATGCCTTATCAGTCCCATAATAAATCCACAGTGCTTGGTATAGCACACTATTCTCCCTTCATTATTTTATTTGTGTGCCTGTGTCAGTTTTGTTGTTTCCATACGCTTGATTCGTTTACTTGGAACTAACACACTAATGTTTGATGTAGGGTTGTTGAGTGGTTATCAGTGAGTATTCCTGGTTTTATCTATTTATATATTTTTTTATGGATTTGAAGTTACTCTTTCTTTCAATTTTCAGTTATTTTGATTATTTCATTTATATCGTTTATTATTATTATTATTATTCTTATTATTATTATTATTATTATTATTATTATTATTATTATTATTATTATTATTATTATTATTATATATATATATATATATATATATATATATATATATATATATATATATATATATGTGTGTGTGTGTGTGTGTGTGTGTGCGTGTGTGTGTGTATTTCATTTAATCTTAACCACTTGGGCTATGCCCTAAATTTTATAATCCACTAATCCATTGATTACACTGTACTTTATTGAAATTGAAAGAGATATGGAATAAAAAAAAAACGTATTATAAAATTATGTAAAAGGATATGATTAAGCCAGTCTTGTGTGAATCAGGGTCTTGCCCTTTGAGCAGACCATTAGTGAAGAACTTTCGATGGATATAGAGAAAATAAAATTTCGATAAATATCGCATATCCTACTCAAGGTATTGCTTAGTGTACAGGAGGGTCAAATATTTGTGTTTCTACGATCATTATCATACTACTGGGAACCCTGCTATGAAATCTCATAGTTTACGTCACAACTAGCCTCTCTCTGGGTGCTTACTGAATTTAGCTGAGTTTCCCTTTAAATTTATTTTATTAATCCTGATAAGTGCTTTAATTATCCACATTAGACATTACTGCATAGTTTTACCAATTAGGCTGTGGGTTCAAGTAGCAATTTCCAAAATACAGTCCATACCCAACGCTCTGTAAAGATTTTATCGACGAAAATCTGTTAGACACGGCCCTGAAATCCACAGTAGGTCCAAATAAAGAGCCTATGCAATAAACAAGTCAACTTGAAGCACCAATTAGTTCACTGCCATCTTACTCACAAGTTGGAGTCCAATGACATGAGAAAAAAAAAATAAGGCCTAATAATCACAAAATGTGAAGCGTGTTCCAAACAGCGTTTGTAAACAATCCCAGAGCGATAATTAGAAACCCGAACATAACTGCACCGAGGCTTCACAATCACAATATGAAAAATGAGAGGAAGAAGAAGATCAACGTAAACACTTATTGTCAGAACTATTCCTGAGTTTTCTCCAATTTTCTTTGGAATCTGAGATTTTCACTGGAAGGAAATGAGGTGAGAGGTCTGTGGATATGCCGTGATAAGTCCTATATAAAGACAATACGTGATTTTATGCCATAGACAAAATATAATGCAGGTGTGATAGGGCGCGGAGTTTTAAGCACCAGTAGATTATCCCAGGGAACCTCTGCTCGTATTTGAGCGGCATTGGTGGCATCTATTGACAGATTTTGTGACTAATTTTGGCAAAATGCATTATCATTCCTTTTACTTAAGAGAAAGGACTCTTGGGTTGCAGTTTTCTGCTTACCTCTTCATGGATGTCGTGAGAGAGATGATATTCTCCTATATGAAGGTGAATCCGAATTCTATAAGTGGAATACAGATGATGAATAGGAATAGAGTAATTGTTAAAGTAATGCCAGAAGTGTTCCCTGACATCATGGAACAGTTCGAAGATAAAGAAATTAATTCTGAGAAATGTGGACAGGTGAAAATTGTTAATCTAAGTTCTTCAGTTACTTATGTCTCTATAAGGAATGCTTCCTTTGAACTTAAGGACGAAGTTTTGAACTCAGTATTATCAAGGTACGGGAGGGTAGAAGGAATCAGACATAACAGATATGTTCATGGGCCATTTAAAGGATACTTGACAGGTGTACGAACCGCTAAGATGAGATTGGAAGAAAATGTGCCCTCATCTATCACTGTAATGGGATATACTCTAACGATATTACATTACAGTATATAATGTACAGCAGCGTACATGTTTTAGGTGCAAAGAAGTTGGACACGAGGCTAAAGATTGTAAAATATGAGACCTATGTTTAATGAGAGTGATTTCCCAGACATGGTCCCTGAACAAAAGAAAAATACTTTGAAAACAAAAACTAAAGAGAATGGGGAGATCACGGCAAGGGTAACAGACAAAGATCACTCGGTAGATAACGAAATATTTCTTTAGTCTAAACAAACCTTGGAGGATGAGGATTTAGAAACTGGAGAAATAATGGACTGCTTAAGGAATAAAACTTTTGAAAGGTGTCTAGAAAACGAAGATGAAAGGGAATGTTCGGTTGAAAACGAAGAGAAAATAGTTGAGGAAATCCAGAGAAATGAATTGTCACAAGAAATAGGAAATGGTACAATGGAAACTTTAAATATACAGGTTGAAGTTCACCAGGTATTGAAAGAAAGTGAAGATTTAACAGAAAATGAAGATACAGTCTTTGGAAAAGAAGATAACAACCAAGAAATCTTGAGTGTACTTCCCAGTGGATCGATTTCCCAAGCGGAACAATGTATTGCTGACTCTAGAACAGGGAAGTGATATACAGAACAAAAAAAAAAAAAAAAAGATAAGTATATCTTAGTTTAACCAGATCACTGAGCTGATTAACAGCTCTCCTAGGGATGGCCCGAAGGATTAGATTTATTTTTACGTGGCTAAGAACCAATTGGTTACCTAGCAACGGGACCTACAGCTTATTGTGGATTCCGAACCACATTATAGCGAGAAATGAATTTCTATCACCAGAAACAAATTCCTCTTGTTCTTCACTGGCCGGTCGAAGATTCTGAACTCGCGACCAGCAGAGTGGTAGCTGAGAACGGAACCCGCTCACCCAGCGAGGAACTAGGGGATACCGCCAATAAGCTTAAGATCACTTTGAAAAAGGACCAAAACCAGAGTATGGATGAAGATTATGAGAATTCCTCATCAGATTACGATAAGGGAAAATGTTCAAAAAAGCATAAATCATATTAATTTATGTACAATTTTTTTTTTCTTTTAATTCTACAAATTCAATTCATCCACATTAAATGTAGCGACAGTCAATGCGAATGGACTTATCTGTATAAATAAGCAAATCAAATTATTACACAAACTTTATATAATTTTCGTTCAAGAATATAATATAAAAAGAGAGGGGAAACTAGAATAAATAGAAAAATATTGTAAGGTAGTAATTAACTATATACAGTACCTTAAAGGGGGACTTGTTATCCTTATAAGTAAATCTTCTAATGTGGATGTCCTGAATGTAGAAAACGATATAAATGGTGATTTAATGAGTTGTTCAAATGCTGCTGGAAGTAGCAAAAAGAAAGAGAGCAGCTGTTTAATAAAGATATGTATTTTTTGAGAAATAATATAAGTAACATAACAACCGGAGGAGACTGGAATTCAATTACTAGTATGAGGGATTGCTCAAATTCAGATAGTTGCCTGTTATCTAAATCTCTTCTATGCCTTCAAAATAATTTGAAATTGAAGGACGCTTGGTTTCTCCTAAACCACCATGTAAAATACACATATGTTAAGGGAAATTATAGTTCTAGATTAGATAGATTTTATTTGAGAGATTTGCAAAATCAGGTAAATGATATTCGAAATATACCTCTAAGCTGGTCTGACCATTGCATAATTAAGCTAACAATAAAATTGGAAAATATAGTCTCATTAGGTAAAGGGTACTGGAAATTGAATGTTAATACCTTGAATAATGATATTGTGAAAGAAAATTTCTTGAGGTTTTGGGACAGTGTTAGAAATAAGGAGAGCAGATTCGAAAATGTTAAATGTTGGTGGGATTTTGCAAAAGAAAAAATTAAATCCTTTTTGTATGTTGTTCAAAACAAATTAATCAGGAAAGATACGGTTTACTTAATTTATTAAATTTTCAGTTAAAAACAGAGATGGGAAAATCAACATTAAATGCAGAGAAAAGATCATTACTGAATTCCTTAAAATTGAGAATAAATAGTATTCAAGATGATATATGTGAGGGAATAAATATGAGTTAAAATTTATGATAAACTTAAGGGAGAACAAGTGTCAGCGTATCTGCTAGGTAAAGAAAATAATTTCTAATACTTTTCTGAATAAGATAAAGAGAGAAGATGGTAATGAAATTGTTAATCCTAATGCAGTAATTTTGTACGTAAGAGATTATTTTGAAAACCTCTTTAAAAAAGAAAAATGTAATAAATATGCTCAACGAAGGTTTCTCTGTTTAATCAACGATGGTATAGACAAAAAAGGAAAATGAAATATTGACAGCAGACGTGACAGAGTCTGAAGTGTTTGCAGCCATTCGTGGAATGAAAAACGGGAAAAATCCCGGGTTAGACGGTCTCCCAGTAGAATTCTATAAGACCTTCTGGAAAGATATAAAGCAAGATTTCGTTAGTTTAGTGAAATTTGTATTTAAGAATAAAATCAATGTAAAACTGAATAAAGGAATAATTACTCATACCCCGAAAGAAGGAAATTTACATCAGATTTCGAACTGAGACCGATAACCGTGCTAAATGTAGATTTTAAAGTCATTGCTAAAATAATAACTAGCAGATTTAAAGATGTATTAAAGCTGATAATATTCCCTGAACAGTTTAGCTGTTTTGAAAATAGGTCAATAATCAATTTAAATGTTTTAATGAGAGATATTATGGTTTACATTAATGAAAATAACAAGGAGGCAGCTTTGTTAAATCTGTATTGGTCAAAAGCTTTTGATCGTGTAGACCATGACTTTTTATAGTTGCAATATTGGAGAAATTTGGGTTTGACAGTGGTTCCATCCAGATAATACAGATGTTATACGAAGACGCTGAAAGTGTGATAAGCATAAATGGTAACCTTTTCCATTAAAAAATCTGTAAGACAGGGATGTCTCCTTTCTATGATTCTATTTATTGTGTATCAAGAACCTTTCTATAGGATGATAAAAATGCAGCTTTCACAGTTCGCTTTAAAGTTACCTAATCAACTGAATGTCTCTGTTACTGGTTATGCTGATGACTCCGTAATTATTGTAAGTAGAGACGAAGGTCTAATGTAATGTATAAATGTAATTAAGGAATATGAAAAAGCGTCAGGTGCCCTTTTGAATAAAAACTAAACCGCTAATTTTGGTATTGGGTACTGGGAAAACAGAACAGAAGAGCCAATCAATGGCTACCAGGTTCTTCAATATTCATGTAAGATGTTGGGTGTCTACCATACAAATAGCTTTCAGAAAAGTGTCGGGTTAAACTGGTCTAATTTGGAAAATAAGATTACCAAGATGGTTGGTATTTTTCAGAATAGAAAACTGACAACATTTCAGAAGTCTATTGTGATAAATTGTAAAATTTTAGCAAAAATCTGGTATGTAACATGTTTATCCAGTACCAAATACCACTACACAAAGAATTCAGAGATGTTTATATGAATGTATATGAAATAGTAATTATGAACCAATTGCTAGAACAACTGTTTCTAGATGAATTAACAGGAGTGAGTGGAATTTATAAGATTTTGTGCAAGTCAAAAGCTATTTTGTTTCATGCCTATCTGAAAAATTGTATCAATAGAGGATTTGGTTATGAAATGTCATATGTATATATATATATATATATATATATATATATATATATATATATATATATATATATATATATATATATATATATATATATATATATATAAATATATATATATATATATATATATATATATATATATATATATATATATATATATATATATATATATATATATATACATATATATATATATATATATATATATATATATATATATATATATATGTATATATATATATATATATATATATATATATATATATATATATATATATATATATATATACATATGTATATATATATATATTTTTTTTGTAAAATTCAAGCGACTTTTGTAATTGAAACGGACATCAATTATAGGGATTGCAATGATTTTTATCTCGGCTTATTATAATACGATGGTTGACATTCTTAGGAAAGTTTACTGCTTTAAAAATTATCCTTATGTGTCAAATAAGGAAACTTATTGGTTGTTAATGAATGTAATGATTACAAACCCAAGATTGAATTATTGTATTCCTTTCAATTAGACTGTAATTTGGAAGCATGTTAACAATAAGTATATTGATAAGAACAGCAGGGAAATACTTTATAGGTATATACATGAAATACTGAATACAAATGATAGGTTGCATATCATGAACTTAGCAAATGACAATAAATGTCTCTTGTGTGGTGCTATTGAAAATAACATGCATTTTATATATTTCTGTCCATCAATGAAGCAAATATTATCCTGGTTCAAGTCACTTTTAAAAAAATGTAAGATTGAGACGATTAGTTTGCTGAAAATTCTTAAACTGGACTTTACAACTGTGTCAAAGAAAGATGACAATACTGCAATGGTTCTATTATCGGATTTTATAACAGGATTGTGGTATGGAAGATCTGTGGGACTGTTGGATGATGACCCAAATTTAGTTATATTCATAAGAAATAGAATGTCAAAAACAAAAATATTATTATGTCATGCTTTCAACAATGACTTAAAATATTTACAAAAGACTACCTGTCTAATATAATATAGAGAAAGGGATTGATCAAATGTGAAATTGAAGAGAAGTGCTATTGTATTATAAAGAATAATTAATATTAAATATTATATACACATAAAAAATATTATATACATATAAAAAAGTCTATGTAGAAAAATATCCCAAATTAGGGAAAAAGTGGCATAATTAGTCAGTTCGGTAGTTAAATTTTTAAAATATGGATTAATATATGTATTATATATGGATATACTATAAACTTTAACAATAGCCGGTATAATTATGATGGTTGAAAAAAAAGAAGTTTGAATAACTGAATTTATATAAAATATAGATTACACCAAACAATCATTTTGTAACAAAGGTATATTTAACATTGTACTTTAAATTTATATTATTCATCTGTATTTATGATAAGATAAGTACCATGTAAATAATGAAGAGAATTTTGTTATATCTTCATAATAAAAGATAAATGAAAAATATAAAAATTGTAAAACCACAAAGTTTTGCAGATGATCTATATGCTTTTGTGTCTACAGAATTGTCTGTTTATGAACGTTATAAGGTAATAAATACTTTTGAAGTTGCAACAGGTGCAAGTCTAAGTAAAGAAAAAACAACTGTTATGGGCTTTGGCTGTGGAGGTAAGGCCCCAGCCCAGCTACCATGGTTGAAAACTACATCCCGTCTAAAGATCCTTGGTATTGTATATTATAAGGTGTTTGAGGAAACTTGTGACGAGACTTGGAAATTGTTGGTAAATAAAATGAGGGTAAGAGTAAATATGTGTGGCCGACCTTTAACAAACTTACAGAAGGTGTTCTTATCAATTTATTGCTCTTGCCAAAGGTGTGGTATGTGGCCACACTGTTCCACCTATAAGGCAGTAGGTTTCTGATATGAATTCATGTATATTTAATTAACTTTAGAAAGGTATGTTCGAAGAGAGTCACATGTTAAATAAATTTGAAGGTGGTCTAGGAATTATTGATACTTATTCTAAAGCTCTGTCGATTTTGAGTTGTACGGCATTGCGAGCGGTTAAAAACAAAATCGGACCGAATGTATATTAATGCAAAATGAGGGTTAACTCTTTGTTTGAGACCCCTTATGTACGAGAATATGCGTACTGTTCCCCGCGGTTTTTTTCGATTGCCATTTCTGTGTTTCGGATAATATGTAAACATTAGAGCTTTTCTGTACTGACTAACGGGAACATTTACTCATACTGAAATCCTGGCTCTGCACCGAAGATTGAAGATCAGTATCCTCTCTGTAACTGGAAAGTGATGATTACGGAGAAGAGTTAACAGTGCATTAATTGGAAATGTTGAGAGCGAATTTCTGCATAAATATGCACATGGTAGTTATTACCACTAATCATCGATTAAGTAGGCCTGTTTTAAAACTTATGGATCACGACTAGTGGGATAAATGTGGAGAAGCAGAAGATGTCTTACACATGTTTTACTTTTGCGTTCATTTACGACCTGTTTTGTGGTATTTCCAAAAAGTGTTGTATGACACGTATAACAGCACAAGACTGTTTTATAAATGTCCTAATGTTGAATTTTCCGAGCAGACCCCGGAAGGTGACTAACAGTATGTTAGTGTTTGTTACGCCGTGTGTTTAGCAGTTTGGGTCAGTAGAACAAAAAATCGGAAACAGAGAGAACTGCTATCATTCGTCAAAAGTAAATTCTGCTTCGACCGTTGGTTATTAAAAAGGGTATACAAAGGGAGTTTGTCAAAAATGTTCACTGGCCAGTACTTGAAGTATGAGTTTTAAATTTTTTCCCTTCACTTAAGTGTCTGTTGAGTTTTTGTATTGTGAGTGTTTTCCTTCCTGAGTTTGCGATTGGTAAATTTATCATCAATATAATTTATATACACTGATTTTGCTCTCACCAAATTGTTTACAGCAACATTGTCTAAGAAGTGGTAATATCCTTGCCTAATGTATGTTGCTAACACATTTAAGAACTTCTCCTTATCCACGTACAACTCCGGATTTCCATAGTTGATGAATCTTTCCAGCTTAACTGTCATTACTTTGGTCTTTTCAGCGATACCCATATAGCATACACACGTCGATGTGTTTTTGAAGAGCTTTTACTGAAGGACTGAGTAGTGTTAAGTCATCAGCATATAAAATGTGATTAACTTTGTTCTCACCAATAGTACAGCCTCCCTCATTTTTCAAACACTTTCTGATTAAATCATTCATATAAACTGCAAATAATAAAGCAGACAAAGCGCCACCTTCCCTAATAGGCCATTTTTCTTGAAATGGTGAGGAAAGGGAGTTTCCCAATAGTACTCTAAACCTCTGGTTGCTTACCAGCTTTTCAGTATTTCTATTATATAATGCGATACTTTTCTCTGCCTTAAAATATCAAACATATTTTTATGGCAAACACGATCGAATGCTTTTAAGACGTGCATGAAACTAAGAAAAACCGGAGTACGGTTAGAACGATACAATTCCACAGTTTGTTTTAATAAAAACAAAGGCTTGCGTGTGCTTTGAGAGGTTTTATAAGCAAATTTGATATTCGCAGTTTCAAAATACTTTCGACCTCTAAAATTACATATTCGAATAGTTTTGATATAATAGATGCTGAAGTTATTGGTCTATAATTAAATATATCTGATGGGCTTTCATTAGAGAATATATTTTGATATTAGTTAAAATTTCTGGCATGTAACTGTGAGTAAACAAAAGAGTACATAAAAAAGAGAGGGGAATAAACAGGGTAGGATGAGCATATTTTAAATGTTCTCCAGTTAAGTTATCTAACCCAGGGTGCTAGTTAATGATAGTCTGTGCAAAGCCTCTTTCTCGTCACTTATTGAAACTCTCGGAATTTCAGCGATTTGAATGGCCTACGGTCATCCATCGGATGACCTTCTCCTGACATTACTTTATTGTAATGGTCATCACTCCAAAACACTGCTATTTCCTTCACCCCCGACAAGCCGTTCATCTTAACAGGCAGTTTCAACACCTCTTCTGTTACTTGATTAATCGTCCGCTAGAGCTTTTTCCTCCCCTTGTCTTTGGCCATCTTGTTTCTTAACAACACGTCCTTCGTTCCTTTTACTACTTCTAAGGCATTCTTAAAGTCTTTCTTGGATGCTACCATTTGCTCATATGGAACACGCTTAGGGCACCATAAATTGCTCCAAAACAATTATTTTCTGTTGATATTTTATAAAACCCTTTTACAAAATATTTCCATCCTGGAACATTATATGACTCCCTGTTTTAATTAAATATCTTTTTCCTCTCCCTCTTCAGAGGAGCATAAACTATATTCTCAGCCAACGACTTCATTTTAAGTAAATGCTTGTTAAATAAACAACATTTTTCTTTGCACAAAAGAGCATTAACTGAAATTTTAATTTATGTTAGTGAAGTCTCAGTTTTAGTTGAACATCTCTGTCTGTTGCCTATTTCATATTGAACATCTCGATCTGTATGTTCCACTAAAGACGCCATAGGTGAGATTAAAAGATTTAGCTTAAAAACTAAAGGTTATGATCAGAACCGATCTCGTCGTAATGAATCTTGAAAAGGGATGAGGAGAAAGCGTATCAGGACAGATCACATGGTCCAGCCATCTGGTATGTCCCGAGGAGTCACTCACCCAGGTGTGCTAATCAACAGGTAGTCTGGCTACAATTGCCATGCAGTAACTGTATTCGCTATATCACCCTACCAAATTCCTTGTGGGATGGGGACAATAAATGGCTATTATTATGTTCTTTTAAGAGAATTCACCTACCATAAAATATGCACGTAATCCTCAAAATTTGATCCATTATTCTGAGGCATATAAGATATGACTAACTTAAAACCTATCTATATTGATGTCAATACACAAAACACGCTCGTCTAACGTTGGTACAACTTTTGACATTTGGTGCAATTTTTTGTTTCATGAGAAAGGAGAGCTAAGCCACCATATGGTCTACCTTTCAACAATCCCTGACTCAGATCAACAGGGGAGGAAGCTACAAAACCGAAGTCTGGATGAACAGTGTTAAGAAAGTGATTTTCCTGTTGTGGTAAATTTCTATGTTTAACATCCCCCTCCCTCTCTCACCAAACTGGCAAAAAGTAGTTTATGAACCTAATGTTAATAATTTGGAAAGGGAAGAGTGGAACTTCACCTTCGCTACCACCACGAACCACCTCCACATTTTTTTCTGTGATCTGCACTGAGTTCAATAGTGAACTAAGGCAAAGCCAGGCTCTAAACCTTAAGGTTATTCAATGTCATTTTATCAGCGTCGTCCCTTCCCCCACCTTGTCTCCCCACCACATCGCTTAACCACGGCTCTTGCATGATGAGAAAAAGGGTTTTGCTTATTGTGCCTTGGTATAGTCATATGTATTTTTGTAGTTGCTTATAAAATCGTGATTTGAACGAATTTGGTTTTGATGGAATGAGGCATACAATGGATTACCCTCCGTGTGAAACTCTCCTCTCATTTGTCTACCTTGAAATTTTACCGTCACCCAGCTTTCGTTTCAAAGATTATATAATCCATCTAAATTTTTAAAGCACCGTGTCTTAATTTTCTTTGTGCGCGCAATAGAGATATAGAACACTACTAGGTTATCATAACCACACCAAAATGATCAAGCCTGGTTATTATTGCACCCTTCGTGTTATCATATCCTTTGGCCCTTATAAGTAATGTTGTTTTGCTTGGATTCTGGTTTACTTATTCTCAAACCCAATTGCCTAATGAAAATGCAGTTGCAGAAATTTACGAGCTTAACCCAAGGAAAATCAACTACAGGCCTGATGTTTACTGTTTCCCGTTTTCGAAATTCAAGGCTTAACCGACTCCATACTTTCCTGGCAATATGTTTTAGAAATTCATTATCTCGTGATGATCAAAATACCTCCTAGATCACCAGGTTTTATACTCAATGTTTAACCTAAACTAGAAAACAACTTTAGACGCTTTGTAGATACAATTATACTAAAATTCCATTGTTAGCAAGGTCAGTCATTAAAATTGTGTTTTCCACTTTCTTATTTGAATTATGCTTCATCTTCAGAGACATGGGCATTAATTATTTAATAAAAGACAATATTTTAACATTTATATTTAACTGGGGTTAACTTACAGCACGTTGCTCTTCAGTGACCCGCTGCAGTCCCTTAAAACCCAACTGTTCGGTAGCCACTTCAAAATTTCAAGATGACCCAATAGCCAGCCCTCACCATTTGACTCTTGTGAATGAGACTGACTTAAATACTTGCTCAAGGGTTTCGACATTACCCCTGTGAAGAGGCCATCGATCTTAACCTTGCCTGGAACCTATCTCATCATTCACTCAGGCTGATGCTGCCCCTCTGCTACTCACAGCTCGGTGATGGATATGCTTCTCTTGATAGGGCTTGTTGGGCTGCCACTTACTGGAAGATCATCTCATCAGCAAAGAAATTTCTCAGATTTTTCTTCCCCCAAAGGTGTTCCAGAGCAAACCCCGGCAACATTCCTGGTGTGCGTGAGCCATCCTTTGTAAGCTGGGATATGGCAATGAATCCAAGCTTTGTGGATTCTGCATCTCAAGATCATGGGATGGCAATTGCAACTCAGATTTCTTGTATGTTGACCGATGTTCTCATAGAATGTCCCTCACCAGCTGCTGCAATCAGGGCGTCTGTCCTGGGCAAGGTTACAAGTGGCTTCCCACCTTGAGGCTATATACATCATGCCCTCCGTCTCCACATGTGGATCCACTTCCTATCATCTTTGGAAGTCCTCCCCATTTGATGATCTATGTTTAGCAATGTTGCTCTACGCCCCATAGCTATGATTCGACCTTGCTAAGTATCACTTTTGAACATCCGTGCCCTTCAGGCATAGCTATTTTGGCAGAGTAAAATGTCTCATTAAATGTAAGTCTTGATGCACAGTTGTATGCAAGACATCAAATACTTGAATAAAAATGTTGGTAAAGATGTCCATCCTCTAACAATTATAAAATAATCATAATTCAACCTCGTTTTCCCTCCAAGGAATGGTAATGTACGTAGATAACATGAATGGAAATATTTCGTATAGGAAATATTTCTAATAATGAATGGCATCACTGTTCAGCAGAATATCCTGCACTCATGAACTCATTAGGTAAATATGTGCAAACTGAGTTGCACTAAGGAGAAAAATCAAGAGCATTAAAAATAATCTGTTAAGTAATGTTCAACACAAGTCAATAATAGTTGGACGATGTTCGAACACTTAAATGCTAATCAACAATCGACCACTAGTGACAATAACCAACGCCGTTGAAATACATAAGTTTCAATGATCACAACTGAAAGCATAATAAAGAATGCTGTAAGTTTGGTATTACCTCCACTGCTGTCTGTAATCGAAATCTTTGACTACTACTGTGCGCGTGGCTACGTTAACAATTTGGTAGTACGGTTTTGAATATGTCACCAGCATTTGCGCGTAACAATTCCACCTCCTAACTACCCTAAGCACACCTATTCTCATTTTAGAATATTTTGCCAACACATTTTACACCGATCGCCCGCAGTCTGAAATTTCACGATCACTTCAACATCAGTAAATGGAGACTTTGCTTAGCATAAAAATACTTCACTCTCCCCTAACCCCTCCCCGTCCGCACTGCATGATCCAACATCAATTGGGTGTGCCGTTAGTTACTTGTGAAACAGATTCTACGATTCGTAGTCAGGAGTTTCATGTTCACCCCGTGGCCAACGAACTTGAATGCTTGACATTCCCCAAGGTGCAACCAAGTTGAATGACCAAAGAAAAACAACCGTATAAAAGACCAAGACAGCAAAAGTTGCCAACCAAAATGACAAAAGGTCAATTTCCTGGCCAGGTCAGGCATAGCAAAATCTGGTGTTAGTTTCTAGGTCTCTTGATTTGTTAGCCAACAGTACTGGAAGTAAGTATCAACTAACATTTTAGGTATAGGTCTGTCTGCTGTACTGTATAGTATTAAAAGTGAAATATAGACCTGCTCATTGTATTACTGGCACGAGTACCACTTATAAACATCTATACTGACAACTGAGCTACGTTAATTTGAACTATGAAAAATGGTTAAGGTTATTTACGTTAAATGCAGTTCAAAATATGAAAATCAGAACTATCGAAGAGCAAAAGAATTACGTTCTCTCTCAATATATTTAAAGTGCAAAAAGACAATTTTATTTAAAACAAAAAAAAATAAAGTTAACGTACTTTTAATTTGAATGGTAGCCTACAGATGCAAAGTAAAAGTACATTAGAGCTGAATTTGGAAATTAATAGTTTTAGACAAAGATACCTAAAGCAATTTTAATTCTCACAGATTATTTAGATTCTTACGTTAACTTCAATTATGGTCTTGCTACCAAACTAAATTAAATACAAACCTAATAGTTGCGTTAAAAGTTTTAAAATAAAATGCAAAATTCTAGTAAAAATATTACTTTAGCGATGAGTATAAGCACTAGAGTTACACATGAAACTCAAATTTGGAAACAAAGTCAAGGTGCGTTGACTTCTGAAAATGGCTAGACTCATGCACTGACCACCTGAACGGCAAAAAGAATTGGTTGGTTGTTTGAACCTCCCAAACACCTGTCCATAAGTCCTAAGACCTATCGAACAGGGCATGGGAGGGGCCTCCACCCCTACAGGGCCGCCACCCCTGCAGGGGTGGAGGAAAGAAGAATAGAGACATGACAAATATCACCCCTACAAGGGTAGAGATACAATTAATCAAAGTTTGAAACTGATGCACCTCACCTGGTTTTAAGCCAAACTTGAGAAAGGAGGGAGTCCACTATCACGCATCTTGAGCTAAGTTATCCTGGCTCGAAAATTTGACTTCAGTAATTTCACAGATGCGTAATTTACTTTATAGAATGCTGAGGACTTAAGACTTCACGAAAACCTGTTAATTTTAAATTTTAATTATGGCAGTACACGTTTGGATGTGCTTTAATAAAACAAAAACTACAGTATATCCAGCCATATCTCAAGATACGAACTACCTCAAAAAAGAAAAAGGTTTTACACATAGGAAGTAAGACTGATTCTAATTTCAAAGCACGTCACATACCGAATACTAACCTTTATGGACAACTGGAGAGCTCCTGTACCTGAAAAAAATTAGATTTGTAGAACAAATAAACAATCCATCACATACTTTTATGGCCTAGGAGTTTAAAATTTTACTACGAGTAATGCCTATGATAGCTAAAGCTATTCAAGTGCCAGTTAAATCCTAAAACTTATCAGACAAGTATCTAGTGTCATGATCAGCGTTAAGTTAATGATATTTGCATCTTATAGTCTATACAGGAGAATATAAAACATTGACTTCAAATACTTAAAATGTCAGTAATCATGTACCTTTAAGCTACAATATTTAACTACAATAGAAAAAGGTTAGTTCAAGAAACAAGAACAAATACAAGCCTATTTCAGCAATCTATTTGGTATTCAGACCCATGAACTGTTACGATTGTGGGACAAACGAATTAACTCAAGTCACAAAATCCTACAAAGCTGATATCAAACAACCATAAAAAAATAATCCTTTGCAAAGCCGAGGAGAATCGCCACAATGTTATGCAGTCCACTTCTAACCACAAAATTCCGATCAATTCCATCAGGTACGGGATTCTTGCATCCTACTCAGAAACCAGGCAGCGTTGCCATTTTTATATGCTTTTGTTTAACTTGACTTCTGCGCCTGTCTGTCTGTCCTCAAATCTTGTAACTCAATTGTCGACCCGTCCCTTCGTCCGATGGACTTGAAATTTTGCATGGTTTCTCAATCTTGGTGACATACAATTTTACATAATCAGTAGGTCAGCAGCGACCTCTAGTGACCCTACAGTGACCTCTCCCAGCATCTTAGGATTTTGTAAGAAACTCTTCGGATTTTTTCACTTCTTTGCCTCGGTAGAATCATCTCTATATAACCCCTCCTCCTTCCCACTTCCATCGTCTCCCCTCCCCTTCCCTTTCTATCCTCCCACCACCCATCCCCATCACCCTTCCTCCTCCCCTTCTGAGCACACATCATGTTAATTTAGCTGTGTCCTCCTTCCCCTTCCTCTTCCATCACCTCCCCTTCCTTCCTCTTCTCCATCCTCCTCCCACTTCCCTCCTCCCCTTCCCTCTTCCCCTCCTCCCCTAATGAATCATACAATCACGTGTTAATTTAGCTGCTTTTCTCCCCTCCCTTCCCTCTTCCATCCCCTCCCTTCCAAAGAACATAATCAATTGTTAATTTAGCTGTGCCCCTTCCTCTCCCCTTCCCTCTTCCATCCTCTCCCCCCCCCCTTCAGAGCATATGATCAAGTGTTAATCTACCTGTGTCCTCCTCCTCTCCCTGTACCCTCCCCCTGCCTCTTCCATCTCCTCCCCTTCCTGTCCCCATTAATTTAGCTGTCCTCCCCTCCCCTCTTCCTCTTCCATCCTCTCCCCACCCCCCCCTTCCAGAGCATACGATCAAAGATTAATCTAGCTGTGCCATCCTCCCTTACCTCTACCCCCCCTTCCCTTCCATCTCCCTCCCCTTCCTCCCTCACCTTCAAGAGCATGTGATCAAATGTTAATATCCGTGTGTCCTCCTCCCATCCCATTCGCTCTTTCCATCCCCTCCCCTTCCCTCTTTCCTCCCCATCCACTTCCCCTCCCCCCTTCCCCTCTCTTCTTTCCTCCCCATCCACTTCCTCTCCCTTCCCTCCCTCCTGTTCCCCTCTTCTTTCCTCTTAAACTTCCCTTCTCTTCCCGTCACCCTTCCCCTCCTCCCCTTCCAGGCACATGATCAAGTGTTAACTTATTCGTGTCCTCCCCCCCCTCCCCCCCTCCTTCCTCTTCCCCTCCCTTCCCTCTTCCATCCCCATCTACTTCCCATCCCTCCCTTTCTCTCCCCCTCCCCTTCCCATCCCCCTCCCTGCACCCTTCCCTTCCCCTCCCTCTCCCTTCCCTCCTCCCATCCCATTCTCCCTGCCACTTTCCCTTCCCCTCTCCTCCCCATTCCCTCTACCCTCACCCTTCCCCTCCCTCCCCTTTCCAGAGCACAAGAGCAAACGTTAATTTACTTGTGTCCCCCTCCCCTTACCTCTTCCATCCTCCTCACTTCCCGCTTCCTCCTCCCACTTTCGCTACCTCTCCCATCCCGCTCCACTTCCCACTTCCCGCCTCCCCTCCCACTGCCACATTCCCTTCCATCCCTTCTCTCCTCCGTCTCCTTCCCATTCCTCCCTACCCCTCCCCTTCCTTTCCCTACCCCTTTCCTCTTCCACCCCATTCCTCCTCTTTCACCTCCATCCCCTTCCCATTTTCATCCCTTACCTATCTTCCCCTCCCCTCCTCCTTCCCCTCTCCCCTACCTCCTACTTCCCTCTCCTTACTACCTCCTCCCTCCTCCTCCTTCCTCTCTCCTCTTTCCTTCTCCTCTCTCCTCCCCTCCATCCATCTTCCCTTCCTCCCATTACCCTTCCTTAATCTTCCCCTCATCCATCCCCTCTCCGTCTCCTCCCCTTCCCTTTTCCTCCTCTTCAATCTCCTGTCCTCCCTTTCCCTTTTCCCCCCTCACTTTCCCCTTCCCTCCCATCCCCGTAACGGGCATCAATTTCGTTAACTACAACCATAAGTCGGTTACAGTTTCTGTCACACTAAAAAGTGTAGAATAGTAATTAAAAAATTCAAACATGCTTTTATCAAAATGCACTAAAAAGTAAAAAAAATATTTTTTAAGACGCACCGGGATTTTCTTACAATTAATCATGTCTACAAAAATAAAAGCATGAGCCCCAAACATGGAAGGAAATGATACAAGTATAGAAATATATATATTTTTTTTATTTCTTGTAGCATTTCCTTCCACGTTTGGGACCCACGCTTTTATTTTTGAAGACATGTTTAATTGTAAAAAAATCCGGGTGTGTCTCAGAAACTTATTCTTTATAACATTGTCTTTTAGCTGTGTTACCATCAGCAGTTCTTCTGATTTTCAAAGAAATCGTAGTTTAAGGTGGACAACTATGGGTTTCACAGACAGTGCAAGTGCGATTTTTTACAATTATTCTGTAACGAACACTCGTATCAGTACGAGATTTTGCTATAGTGTATTACACCCAGTGAGGTCATTTATAGGAGTATCATGAATCATTTATTGTAAATAATAATGACTTTTGTACCTATACCAAGAGGCAAAACTCATTAGCCAAGCGAGAAAACGAACACCAGCTTAGGAAAGCTGCGCCTACCTACCATCCCCCTTCACCTCAAACCCCCTACTTCTTCCTCCCCTCTCCTTTCTTCCCTCACCTGCCCTACGTCCTCCCTTCTCTCTTTCTCTCTCTCTGAAAGTTGCTTTGATTTACACATATTTTTTACGAATTTTGTTTATCTATCTAATAATAATTGACATTGTTGTATAAATGTAACGATTCACTGGTTGTTACCCTCCAGTTAACTGATCTATTTATACACTGATTTGCTCTCTCTCTCTCTCTCTCTCTCTCTCTCTCCTCTCTCTGCCTTTCTGTCAGTTTCTACAAATGTGGGAAGTGGTACAGAGGCTTAACTATTTTTTCCTTTTGCCCCCATGCTTCTTAAATTTGAAGTGTTTACTAAATAGTAATATATATATATATATATATATATATATATATATATATATATATATATATATATATATAAATCATAATATAATGTCTTTGAACAATATGCACTTGTACACCATTATATCATTGCTTATTTCGGTATTGGGTATGAGCGTAGATGATAGGTATTCATAGGAAGTGAGAAACAAAATTTTATTTCACCTAATATCACATATATTCGCCCCCACCCTTTCCCCATGAAAACTTCTAACGCTCTGTAAGGACTGAATTGAATTTGATTGAATATTTGTATCAATCGATAACGGGACTCGAATGTGGGTAGGATATAATCCTTCACATTTAATTTTCTTTGAAGGTTTTTTTATTTTTTATTTTTTGTTTATATATATATATATATATATATATATATATATATATATATATATATATATATATATATATATATATATATATATATATATATATATATATTTTCTTCATCGCTTTCTAAGAGCAAGTCAACTTCATCGTCAGTGTCACTGTCAAGACTAATAATGACAGTATCAATACTGTCATGCATGTTATCTGTTGAACGATAACTGTCCTCAAAAGCTCGTGATAGACGTACTGCCCCCGCCCATACATCGCCAGTGACAGAGAGCCTTGCTTCCTCCAATCTGGCCTGCAGGTCTGCTCAGGTGAAACGTTGGCGGAGGAGCGCACGTATCGTTTCATGTGTCCCCACACCTGCTCGACTGCATTGAGCTCGGGATGTGCGAGCGGCAGGCGGACGATTTCGTGATTCCATTCCCGAATGGTGTTATCTACTTTGTACTCAGGCTCTGGCCTATTTTGACGGCATATGTAGAGGAGTTCAGGTCTTGCAGCATGCTGCGGGAAGGATATATTTCTGCGCTGTAACCATTCAATGAGGTCAGATTTCCTGGTAGCAGTGGTGGACAACGACTCTCTTCAGTCATTATACTATGGTATGGAGCATTGTTCATCACTAATACCGAAGGCTCCTCTAGGAGTGGCAGGAGCTGAGTTGTTAGCCACCGTGAACATTTCGCCATTCATTTCCCCGTGGTAGTCGCCGGTATTTTTAGCAGGGAAGCAGAGGAAGGAGCCCTCAATGAAGCCATCGGCTGTACCACCTGCGACTACCACGAAACGTTCCCTCCTGGTGGCACTTGACGGCTGTAATTGGCACTGGTATTTGGCTGTGTGGTATCCACCCATTCCATGTTATGACTCATTCTGCTTGTGAACCATGTTTCATCCAGGTACACTACCTCCCTGCCGTCTTCCTGTGTCTTTGAAGGTCCTGCAGGGAACGTATCCTTTGGCACATGATGTCAATCAACTCCTTCTGGCATACATCTTGCGCTGAGTGGTCTTATACTGATTCCCATTTTGTGGAGTAAGCGCCATAGCGAAATCTTTGAGGTACTTTCAGTGATGATACTTTCTACCTTCAGGTTCTGTGCCAGGGATGCGAGAGTAAAAGCCTGCTTGGCAACAAACTTTGTGCGGATGTGCCGACGTATGGCTCCTTCAGAGAAACTGTCAAAGATAGGCTGCGCTGGAGGCGTTGGTGGTGTGACGGGCCGTGGCCTAGTCCTGCGATACACAATCGAATGCGCCGTCCCACTTTCATCCTCAAGGCTGCTGCAACACGGTGGTAAGGGGCCTATATGAAGGAAAGGATTTATATATATATGTATCATATAAAAATAAAATTTGAACATCCATGACTTGAAAATACGTGCATCAGTATAATCAAGGCTTTAACTCTTATGTATGTCCTGTGGAAAGAGTCAATATTTATTTGTAATTCATAGAGTAACTGTAACAAGTTACCTATTCAAACGAATCTGAAGGCAATTGTCAGCTTTCTCTTTATTAAAAAAGTTGAAGAGTTGGGTGACAAACTCATTTCTGCAACCATACGGACAGTTATGTTCTGAGGTGACCATCACTTCTTCAAGCTCACCCTCGTAATACCAGTAGATGGCTAATGCCCTGAGTAGAAATGAGGTTTGCGAAGAAGGTAAGCAAACGCAGGTACAACAGTCATTTTCCTATCTGTCATAGTGTCTATCACCCAACTACTCCAAAACCCTTCAGATAGATCTCAATCTATTAATTATTTACATAACCACTATCATAGAGAGAGAGAGAGAGAGAGAGAGAGAGAGAGAGAGAGAGAGAGAGAGAGAGAGAGAGAGAGAGAGAGAGAGAGAGAGAGAGAGAGAGAGAGAGAAATGAGCAAATCAATGCATAAAGAAATCAGTCATCTGATAGGTAACAACTGATTGAATCGTTACATAGCAACAACAATATAACTTATAATTAGATAGATAGATAGATAGATAGATAGATAGATAGATAGATAGATAGATAGCTTGCTTGATGTTAAAAAAATCATACAAAATAAGTTGAAACTTAAGCTACCTTCCGAGAGAAAAAGAGAGAGAAAGAGAAAGCTTGAAGGGAGGGGAGGGCAGGTGAGGGAAGAAAGGAGGGAAGGAGGGCGGAGGCGGAGCTTTTATATATGGTTGTTCGTTTTGTGACTAGCTGATTGAGACTTTGCCCTTTGGTATAGGGGCAAGTGTCTTTATAATTAACAATTAATGATTCATGATACTCCTGTAAATTTCCTCACTGGGTGTAATACACTATAGCAAAATCCCGTACTGATACGAGTGTTCGTTACAGAATAATTGCAAAAAATCGCACTTGCACTGTCTGTGAAACCCATAGTAGCTTACTTAAAATTGTTTTCATTTTGACAGTGTGTTTTCAAAGAAAAAGTTGTTGACGGTAAACTAATTTGCTATTTCATATTAGATATTATATAGTTTCATGCTTTCACACTATATGTAAAAGTAAAACAGCATATGAATAATCAAAACAGCCACAAACCAATGACTTACAAAAGTACAAAAATATTTGATAGACAAGCACTATTTTTCAAATTAAGTATACAAGAACCAAAAATAATCAACAATAGCTGCTGTTTTACATAATATTACCAATATTTCCGTACACATAGGATATCATTGCCTCCGATGGTTTAAACTTGAAACAACTTCCTCGTTCCCTCACTGCCTCTGAAGCGAAACTTAATGCTTGAATTGACTGTAAATTAAGTGTAATCCTCATATCAGTTTTATTAAATTCAGTTTCGAGAAAAGTCTTTCAGCATCGGTGTTTGTTATTGGCAATAATATACTTTGCAAAGCAAACGTAGCAAGATTTTTTAATTGGTGCACATCACCCCCTTTAATTTCTCCTAGGTTTCTATAAAAGTCAGTGTTATTTTTACTCTGTTCTGACCTGAGTTCTGCTGGTACGGTAATGCTGTCGAGATTTCTTCATTCATTGTCCAAATCATGAATATTCCCGTTATAAATACGGGGTACAATTTCAATAAAAGATAACAATGTTGGTAATATGGACGTTGTGTTGTTATCAAGGATTTTATCAAGATTAAAGAATGAAGCCATATGCCATAATAGATGTTTTAAGTTAAGCCTTTTCTGTAACTCTTCAGTAGCTATTGTTCATGGCTTTTTTTAAGATTGGGGTCAAAAGATATTAAGTCTGCCTTATCAACAAGGTCCTTACCGTCTTATACGACCTATTTATTTGAAAATATATTAAATGAATAGTTGGAGTCTGTCTCTGTAACATCAGATTTAATGCATTAAATGTAGGCAAAATGAAGTTTAGAAAATTTTAACAAAGATAAATTGAAGGATCGTTCATGTCTTTAACAATCAAGTCTACTGCCCTGAGCCTTTCCTTTGATTCTTCCTTTACAAAATATCCTTTCAGTGCCTTCCACTGCTCTAAAACTCTTTCAACTGCTTGGTAAAAGGAAAGCCAGCGTGTCTGGTATACATGGAGGATTTTGTGAGGTTTTAACTCTCAAATACATTGAAACTGTTTGAATTCACATTTCCTGTTTGTACACGGTGTGCAAAGTGAGTATAGACATTGCGTATGAAATCCTCGTATTGCCTAGGCAGGGTTTTCGCAGCCTCTGAAGAACAAAGATGAATTGAATGGCAAATACATTTAAAAATTGTAATCCCAGGGAGTGTTTCCTTTGGCCTATTGCTCAGGGAGTTGAATACACCCATTAAATCTGAAACACCATCTGCAACAAATCCTACAAAGTTACTCAAAGGAATCTGATGAGCCTCTAATATCCCCATAAGTTTTTGAAAAGTACATTACCTTCATAAATGTCAGTTAAGTCTAACATTCTAGTCTTTATAGTGCATTTTTAGAGTCAAAATACTTAACTGTGATAGTGAGGAACTTGGTTGCAGTGACGTCAGTTGACTCGTCTATGATGGTGGAAAATAAATTCTTTAATTTTTCGACTAAATCATTTGTCATACAGGTACCTAGGTTTTTTGTCATTTCAGTGCATATTGTTCTTTTTAATTTGCAGGCCTTGGGCAATTGCCGAATCTGAAAACATTTACATATAAGTCAATGAGATGGTCGTCAATTAAGAAAGGCAGGTTGTGTTCAGCAATAAAGCAAATCAGGAAGATTGTTGCCAATTTTATCTGAAGTACTCTGCACTAGAAGAAAGAGGTACAAAGCTGTGCCTGGCTGGTCGGATTTCGCTCTCGAGGCCCATGACTTTGCTCGAGACGCACTCCTTTCCTGGAGGATGAATGGGTCTCCGAGAGAAGGGCCCTGGGCAGTGCATATGCGACAGACTCGTTCTAGGTTTAAACTAGCGCTTAAATGGTGTCGTGAGCATGAGGAGCAATTAAGAGCGAGAGCACTTGGTCAGAGTCTAGTCTCTAAGAGTATGAAATGCTTTTTGGTCAAACGTTAAATTACTGACTAAAAAGAAATGTACTAATGTCTCCCCAAAAATTAAAGATGCCATAGGTTCTAAACAAAATTCTATTGTGAAAAAGCATTTTCAGTCTATTTTGAATATCATTCAAGATAGCATTACTAGGGATACTGTAGAAAGAAAACTTGAAATAAGTGATGGTAACTTGAAATATATTACTCTTGATATGGTGAAGAAAGCTGTTTATTCTTTGTCCATCAATAAAGCAGTGGGCTCTGATTGTATCCCTGGGGAAGCCTTTTAAGTATGCTCCAGACTATTTGCTCCTGTTGATATGCCTCTTTTTAATTCATTCCTAAGACATTGGTTTTTGCCTGCTTCTGTTATGAAAACTGTACCCAAAGACCCGGCAGTTAAAAACAACTATAGGCCAATGGCAATTGCTACATGCATTTAAAAAATGCTAGAATTAGTAATATTAGAAAATATAAGGGAATTTTTATATACAAGTGAGTGTTAGTTTGGGTTTAAACCAAATCTAGGCACAGAAGTGTATGTGTTGATGCTTTAAAAAGGTCATCAATTATTACCACGTACAATATAGGCCTATATTTTTATGTTTTTAGATGCCAAAGCAGCATTTGATCAGGTGAATTATTGGAAGCTGTTTGATAAATTGTTGTGCCGAAAAATACCAAAACATTACGTCAAGTTACTTGCCTACCGGTTTAACTTTCAAATTTTTTTGTTCAGTGGGATGATCAATTTTCTGGCTCCTTCGGTAGCAGTAATCACTTGGAGACAGGGAGGTATTTTTGTCACCTACCTTTTCAACATTTATGTAGACGATCTGAATATTCGACCAGAACCAGCATTCGAATATGTATGTAGCCGAGCTGAATATTCGACTGGTTGGTTCCTGTCGAATATTCAGGTCGTCTACATACATATTCGACTGGCTGATCGAATATTCAGGTCGTCTACATAAATATTCGACTAGCTGGTTCCGGAATATTCGACTGGCTGGTTCCGGAACTAGCCAGTCGAATATTTATGTAGACGACCTGAATATTAGCCATTCAGTCAAAAATCGATGCAGACGACCTGATTGTGTATTCGACAAAACACAACCAGTAATATTGGCACTTCATAAATAATGTGTATGGTTCCCGCCGTATTAAAACAACAGCATTCAAATCTCATTCAGAGGTAATACTTATAAGAAAATTTAATTTCTGTGATGATGAAATAGAAGTTGAATTATTTCAAAAAGTTTTTGTACGACAATCCATTGATCTTTCATGGTTCATCACTACACCCCAAGAGACTTTAGATGACAATTTTGGCGCTCTTGAAATGAACTGATAATTCTTCCAACAATGGCTTCGCAGCCACTCATCGGCTTCAGTAATCGTTTTCTATGCGTATATAGTCCATATAGACAAATATATATAATAATATAAGATATATATATTCAGCAGCACTTGCTGTCATTAAGGGCGCTGGGTCCCGGTTTTGCTGTCTCCCTACCCTCCCGACCAAATTAGAAGTGGGCGGACAAACAAAATCAGGAGGATGGCGGATGTCTCCCTACTAACGAGGAAAGAGGTTTTCAACACTGGGTGGCTGTGTTAAGTTACAATTGCAATGAAAAGAATTTAAGAACTTGTTGGAATAAAAAAAAACCTTTGACTTAAAACAGACCATTATTATGCTGAATATAAAAATTTGATAGCCACTGGTATGGTTCAATGAAATGCCTGTGAAGAGGCATGCTGTAACCTGTGATATAGCATCCATATTGGAAAATTTCAAGTGATTTTAAAACAACTTAACACTACGTTACAGTAGCTTTCATGAAACAAAGGTATTTGCATAAATGTAGCTTTAGAAAAACAAAAAAAAAAATTAATTATTATCAAAACAACAACAACATCAACAGTATGATTACTACTAAAGTTGGGGCAGGTGGTTCAAACACAGGAAAGTGTAATTCTGCTTCCCTCCTGACAACACATTATTCAGATGGTGTTTTAGTATATTGTTGGCTTCTCAAACGCAGGTGCAAATTTAAAAACAAAACAAATTGTTACCTTGCGCGGAGTTATAACAAATTAGATCGGTAACGCACTTCTAGTTCTTCACCCACGCGCATGCGCTCTCCGGCTAGCACTGTTTGGACGCACGCGACGGACTCAGGTGGGCCGATGAAGCCTTAGGCCCTGTCCACACTAGCGGGTACTGCCCGACGGGCAAACACTGTTCCCAAAACCGTTCCACTATGCTGACCGACCGAGTATGGAGCCAAAACGATGCGATTGTCTGGTAACACTGCTTCAGAAGCAAGAGAAAATATAAACAGCTGGAAGTGCCCGACGGGCATGCCCGCTAGTGTGGACAGGGCCTAAGAGTGTGTCATAATGATATAACAAGTGGGCTCATGGGGGTCACCCGAAGTAATAGTGCTTCACATGTTTTTGTGACACTGGGTTTGTCCTGCCTTGTTATCCGGCGCCACGCACTATTTAGTTTAAAACAGAGAGTGGAGAAATCAAATAATGTTTTGATAAGATTGCTAAAAGACAGTGATGCGTCTTTATTATTTACATTACGTGATGAATGGCACAGAATACTCTACTGACAGATAAAACTGCTTTTTTTATGTTCTGTATTTGGAATGATTTGTACATTACGTTTATTATGTAGATGGAAATAATATAGTTATTGAGCTTATTTACGCTTGCTTTTTAGGTCTAATTGCATGACTCCTTTTAAAGTTCATGTTTATTGGTAAGATACCTCATACACACTTTGGTTGTGATAACTGTATTTTTTCTGTAAATTTATTGTATATGAATTCATATTCGAAATAAAGTATATTTATTATTATTATTATTATTATTATTATTATTATTATTATTATTATTATTATTATTATTAGGTTCTTTCGTCATTCTGGGTCTGATTTTTGCACTGATGAATCTTGGTTGTCTATTACAAAAAATGCCTAGTGTGTGCATCATATTCACAATTATCAGCAGTGAATCAAATGAATACAGTGGAAAAATAAAAGAGACTGTTGCCTTTACCTTGTGTCGTTTGATAGTCGTAAGATCTGCTTGAAACTCCTGACAACTGTTGCAAAATGCTTTTGGTGGGATCACGCTCTACCCTGGATAACCAGGGTTTAAACTCCTCCATTCATAGCCAATCATCCCTCAGTTATCTTTTGATAGCCATAGCTACCTTTTGAAGCTAAAAGTACTGTACATAAGTGCACTTACCGGCCTTTCTTCTTAGCGGCGTTTTTTTTTCTTAAAAGTATATGACTTATTGATTCTGACATTAATTCTTTGTATAATGATAATGCCTTGTATTAAGTTAATCGTTGACACTTACCCCTGTCAAGAAGGAAAGTGCCGGTGGAATCTGAATTACGACATGTTGGAAACTAACCTCCGGTTCAATTCCTAGGTTATTTGCCTTAATTATCACCCATACTAGATTATCACACAAGAGTCACGGAAAAATTTTGTTTTCGTTATGATATAATGGTTAGAATGCGTTTTTTCCGATGTAGAATTATTTTCCGTGACGTAAAAAACTAAACGTCAGTAGCTTAGCATGAAGTATTTGATGAAAAAACAAAGGATAATAAAATTCACCTGTAAAAATAAGCAGGATATATTTTATGATATTATTTTCATAATAAAGCTTAAAAAGGAAAAGTGAATAAAACGTAAAAAGGCATAGTGAAGAATTTTATTCTTCAGTGGCGTGGCTGTGGCCAAACTATCCATGAAGTGTTGCCAGATGTCACCAGAAAGCCACACTAGCAGACGGAATTCCTCAAAACAGCAACCCTGATACAAGGTTATTGTCCACAACCTGCAGAATTTCGCCGTTAAAAACGCAATAGCACGTTGGCACTTACTCGCTCCCGAGGAGGAAACTGAACTACAACGAACAAATGATCTGTGTGCTCAGAAACCCTTTGCTGTTAAGTCACACTCAAGGACCGTGGAGTCACCTCCTTGAAACTTAACGATTCACGCAACAGACAACGGCGTCCTTGGTTTTTGGTAAAGGGGAAACCTGAAAAAATCTGTTGGTGCTTGAACGGTAGTTGTTTGTGTCTGCGTTTCATGACTACTCGGTTCATTGATGAAACTGACTTCTATAGAGCATAACATAAAACTTTTATCAGTAATTTACCAAACTAAGGAACGAAAATTCTGCAATGTAGATAAATTCTATAACTGTAAAATAAATTAAATAGTCTTACATTCCCAAAAATATATACATTACCATAGGGATTTTATTTCAGTGTTTTTCTACAAATTTAATCAATATATATATATATATATATAACATATATATATATATATATATATATATATATATATACATATACACACTCACAATGATTAAATATGCCAGAAAATCAAATTTCCTTTTAGTAACAGAAACAAGCATCCAAAAGTGTGAAAAATTCGAGAGTCAGAATGAATTGTGGTTGTTGCAAAATACACACACACCCACACATCACACACACACACACACACACACACACACACACACACATATATATATATATATATATATATATATATATATATATATATATATATATATATATATATATATATATATATATATATATATATAGTCATGAAGTGTTCCAAGTACCTGGTTATTACACTTACCAATCATAATTCAAAACTTACCTCACTTCAGCCAGATATCTGAATCTCATAACAAAATAATATGACTGAGTACTCTAAAGGCAACAGTGATCCTAAAAAAATTATCAGAATGTGAATCATCTAATTCAAACAAGAAATATACAAAAGTAAAAGGGCATCACTTCATTACTATAACTGTCTCCCAAGTTGGAATCACTTCAGCAAAACTGAAGGAACAAAACTATTATCACTATGGCTTATTCATACAATTATTCCTACCACTGATGGCTAATAAATGAAACACCACTGTAAAAACTTTAAAAGCAAAAATTTATTTTTAATACAAAATTAATAACTCAATATTCACAATCTTACTTTGAAGAAAAATTACTTTACTTGGAATCAAAAATCACAACATTAATTAATTCTTAAATCAAATCAGACATCAAAAATAAATCACCAAAATGTTAATATATGAAACAAAATTTAGTAAGCAAAAGTTAAACCATTAAGAAATACTTAAGATGTGAAAAAATTAAGTAAATAATTTGAAATCAGAACATACAAAAATACACAAAACTGAAGTGTGTAAAAAATTAAATAAATTCACTAAAAAATCTTACTTAATTGACTGGTCAAATAAACACAAATCAATGAAAGCAATACTCACAAAAATCTATTCAGTTTGAATAACATATCTTCGAACTTGAAAATTTAGTAAAATTCACTTTATCTAACACAAGCTTTCACAAGTTATCCCAAATTCTGTAGCTGCTTTTCACTAAACACACTTTCCTGATGGGCATCATTACTAGATAAACACCAATTACTATGGGTATCAGATCAATGACCACAATAAAATATTTTACATTACTTTAAAAATTACCAACTGTATCTGAGAGAAGACTTCTCTTTTTAAATCTAAACCACAAGGTTTTTGGCCTCTCAGTGAATATGATTTTTGTTTCTGACCATAATATTCTAAAACATTTTGGGACCAAAGCACGATCAGAACAATACAATTGTCTCTATTAGGACATGCCCAGAGTCTATATGACATAAATGCCTTGCAGTTTTGTGCAATACTTCCCATCTAATCCCTTGATCTTTAGACATGTTCGAAGACCCACATGGTCTTCAGACAAAAGATGATGTAACACTGTGCAATCATTCACTTCTTCTCGTATGGAGCAAAAATTGGTCTACTTGACTGGACACCTTTGTCTTATCTGTTATGTGTCAACACGACTCAAAAATGAAGAGCTCCCTAAAACATCTCGATGACAACCCCAGAACCACGTGGTGGCTGGGTGATAAAACCTTCTCCCGCTATATGTTATTTAAATTATTCATTCTTCTGAGATCTGACATTACAAAACTTCAACAATTATTATTAATATACAGAATATTCCTCATATATCAAAATTCTTGTAGATTGTTTATCCCGGGTTTGAATTCAACGATTCACAACAAGATGAATAATCTGCAACCACGTTGTTCTTTCCTAAAATGTGTTTCACTTTTATATTGAAGGGTTGCAAGCAAAATGACCACCTGGTTAGTCTCTGATTATGATTTCTAATCGTGGCATTAAACTTGAGTGGGTTGTGGTCTGACAACACAAATTTCTTCATTCCTAGGTCTGGTCACATACACTTCAAACTTTTCAATGTTATGATTAATGCTAATGCTTCTTTTTCCATTGCTGAATACACTTTCTGATGCTTTTTCAATTTCAAATACATGAAACAAACAGGATGCAAAATAGCACTGTCATCTTCTTGATGTAGAACAACTCCAATTCCATAATCAGATGTATCAACTTGTATCACAAACTTCTTATTTAAGTCTTGAGCTTGATGCACTGGTCTTGAAGTTAGAATGGCTTTTACCTTCTCAAATGATACTTGACATTCTGGAGTCTAAACAAACTGTTTTTGGACTTGTTAAATCAGTTAAATCAGCTGAAAATTTGGACAGAATCTGTGATAAAATCCAGCCTTTCCCAGAAATCTTTGCAATTGTTTCCTGGTAGTAGGTGGGTGGTAGCCTTACTGATACCTTCTACATTAGCAGTTACAGAAGTGAGAAGGCCTATTCCAACTTCAAATCCCAAATACTGAACAGTTTCCATTCCAAGCTCACTCTCTAGGTTGGTTGTTAGTCCTGCTTCCCGTAGTTTCTTAAACACCTTTCTTAGAATCCTCAGATGTTCTTCCCATGTTGTAGAATAAATTACTGTCACCAAGGTATACACCCACTCCTTCTATGGATCCTAGCAGTTGATCCATCACTCGCTGGAATGTTGCAGGTGCATTCATCAGACCAAATGGCAAACCAGTGTATTGATACAGTCCAAAAGGAGTAATGAAAGCTGACAGTAATTTATCATTCTCATCTAATAAATCAATCTTTTACTAAATGTATCTTGGAAACAAACTTAGCTTGCCCAATATTATCAAGTAACTGATCTATAAGAAGCAAGGGATAATTGTCAGCCACACTGATAGAATTCAGTTTCCTATAATCACTACACATCCTAAATGAGCCACCTGGTTTCTTCACCAGCACATATGGAGAACTGTGATGACTTGAACTGGGTTCTGCTAATCAATGCTGCAATAAATATTTTACTTCTTTCTTCAAAACACCTCAATGGAAAGGTGATAGGCAACATGCTCTCTGTTTAAAAGGTTTTGCATCTTCTCTGATCGTTATCTCTTGCTTTGTCAGGTCAGTACACCTAGGTATATCTGCAAAATTTTCTGGGAAACTTCGAATGACTTCACTTAATTCACTACTTTGCTCAACACTCAGATGTTTTAGTTTATCCTCCAGATTTTGCAATATTGAAGAATTGTTCATCTTGCTTTCAGCTCCCAATTCATAGCCATCATCATCCTCTGTAGATGAAGTTGCCAGTGTCACTCAAACTGTTTCAATTTTAGTCTACAAGAAGTAAGGTTTCAAAAGATTCACATGCATCTTCCTCTGTCGTTTCCTTCTTCCTGGTGTTTCAGTCATATAGGTTCGATCACTTAATTTCTCTATTATCTTGTAAGGACCTTGAAATTTTTTGGTAAGGGGAAATCTTTTCACTGGTAAGAATGCTAGAACTTGCTGTCCTACACTAAAACTTCTTAGTTTAGTTTTAGCATCAAATCTTCTTTTCATTTTCTCCTGAATTATTTTCAGCTTTTCTAAAGAGAATTTTCTCATTTCTCTTTACCTTATCCTCAAGTTCTTCACATATTTACCTTGGATTTCCTCTTGATTTACTTTCCAGTTCTCCGCAAGAATCTTCAATGGACCTCTTACTTCTCAACTAAAGATTATCTCATATGGTGAACATCCCATGCTCTCTTGATAAGCATTCCTAACTACAAACAACTTCAAGAGTAAACCAGCACCCCATTCTGCTCCTGACTCATAACAATACTTTGTTAACACTTTACAATGTCTGATGGTACCTTTTCAAGGCTACTTGACTCTGGTTGATAAGCAGTTGATAACTGTTGTTTCACTCCTAACAAGTTCATCACTTCCTGGAACAATTTAGAAGTAAAGTTCGTTCCTCGATCACTTTGCACAATTTCTGGTATTCCAAACTTCGAGGAAAACTCCACCAACATCGCAGCAATTACATGAAGGTTAACAAGTATTTATTTCCTTTCTTCATTTTCAGGAGTGGCTTGACCACATCTATAATCACTGCTAAAGGGTTCTCCTCTAACTTCCACAGGTTGTAGGGGGCTTTCTGGATTATTTCATTCGGTTTTCTAGCTATCTGGCAGGTGTGACACTCTTGGCAACACCTGCTAACATCCTTGTGAAGTCCAGGCCAGAAAAAATACTTCATAATCTTCTCAATAGTTTCCTGATTCCCACATGTCAAGACTTGTGTGCTACTGCTATCACTTGATTCATCAATGGATATGGAATCAGAATTTGATAATATTCCCCTATTAAGCATTTCCTGGTATGTCTGCAGGTCTATACTTCATCATCATCAAACCTTCCTTTATATAATAACAGGTAGGAGTTTGCTGCCTCTCTTCTTGATCAACATCTCTGAAGAACAAATCAGACAATGTTGTATCTTTCTTCTGCAGTTCTATTAGCATCTCTCTAGTCACTTGACCAACTTCAAAGGTTGAACTCTCAATATCTGCTAACTCTGCTACTGTAGTTTCACTACTATCTTCAGGAACACTCCGACTACTCTGAGCCTCTTCAAGAACAATGGATTTTTCTTCTTCTTGGGATATCTTTGTTGTTAGCACTAAGGAAAACTTAACTTTCCTGGAACAGCTCTTCTAAGCTCAAAGATCCTTCACTTGATCCTTCTTGTGTCTGTGACTCCTCAGTATCTTCACTTGCAGACGTAGTTCTCTTCATACTCCTGGTAGTAACACAACTTGGAAACAGGTGGGAGATATTCTTCTCTAAATCTACCGAAGGAGTACTCTTCAATGGTTTGTCCGTCAATACAGGACAAGGAACAAACGGTACACTACCAACTTCATTACCCAGTAAAACATGCACACATTCCAAGCCAGTGAGCCCTTTACAGCAAAATCAACATTCCCTGTCATCAATTCACAAGACAGGTGCAAACGACATATAGGAGTTATCTCTTCTCCTCCTATACCCTTCAAAATAACTGAATCTCCGGTGACATTCTTCACCAACTGTGGGTGAGCACCACGAACTACCACATTACAGTTACTCCCCATATCATGCAATACCTTGACTGGTACCTGCACACTCCCTCCTTGAGTTGCTAGCTTACCTTCATAGATACATGGCTTAAAAGGCTCTAGTTCCTCAACCACTCAGTGTTTGAGGTTACATTTCCACTGGTTGCTAAACACTAACTTGTTTAGTCTGCATCTTCCCTACAGTCTCAATTTTCCCCACACTGCTCTTCATAGTATGTTTCACCTGGTCACCTTTGACCACTTGACCAACTGGTTTTGACTGTTGTTGTTGTGTCTGATAACACTCCCGACTATAGAGTTCTGCTCTCCTACATTTGAAGCAGACAACATTAGTCTTCTGTGTCTGTCTTGAGAAACTGGAGGATGAGGATTTAACATTTGATCGCTGAGGGGTATTACCTTGCATTGTATTGGTATTACCACTTGAAGGATTCTCAGTAAATTTGTTCCTGTAATTTGGATGAGACCTTATACCTGTGCCTTGTTGATTCCAGTCATTATTATACTTGACATTATAATTCCTTTTGCTGCTGATACTGTTATGATCTTCACTCAGTGTAGCAGATTTGTCAAATTTCTTAACCTCTCTCTCTCATTCTCTCTCAAGTAGGCTCTTATGTGTTCAGGAATTCCTCTTAGAAATTGTTCCTGCACAATTAACTCTTCAAGTTCGTCTACAGATTTAACTTTAGTAGTCTCCAACCATTGACTGAAACATCTCTTGACTTTGTAGGCATAATCCAAGAGAGTAATTTTGTCATTCTTTCTTAAAGATGTGAATCTTTCATTATAATACTCAGGGGTCATCTGGCAAACTTGTAGCACATGTTGTCTGAGTACCTTCCTTTACCTGTGAGAAACTTTGTAACAAGAATGACCATTTATCTTCTGGCCATCCCATACCTAAAGCAACTTTTTCAAAGTGATAAAAAAAAAAAACTCATCTGGAGTTTCTTCTGTAAACTTTGGAATTAACTTCTGCACTCTTACCACGTCAAATACAGGGTCTTGATTACCTTGATTAGGGTAAGACAGTGTCATAGGTAATGTGGAACGAGCTTTTATTAATTCCATCTCTCTTTCATATCTTGTTTTTTCCCTTTCCTCTTTTTTTCTCTTTCTCTTTCCCCTTAAGCTGCTCTTTTTTCTTCTCTTTCTTTTCTTTCTCTTTTCTCTGTCTTCTCTTTCTTTTCTTCCTCTTTTCTCTCTGTCTTCTCTTTCTCTTTCTGCCTGCATTTTCTCTCTTTCAGCCTACATCTACAGCTTAATCAAATTTTCTTCTACTTCTATGCATCTAAGCTCTGTCTCTACATCACTTTTCTCTTACTTTTTTTTTTTTATCTCAGACTCAATATTAGCTTTCAGTTCCTCTTGCTATTTATAAACTTTGCCTCAGCTACATTCAACAAATCTTGTGCTAATTCTGTCTCATCTTCATTCAGTTATTTTACCAGAGTCCATTTTTGCTTGCAGTGCAATGCATCTGATGTGTGCCTTAATTATAATGTTTGATGCTTCACCTCCACAGGCTAAGGTTAAATGCAAGCCATTAAGCTTTAGTCAGGTTGGATTCAAATAACTCTTGGATGGAGGGAGCTGCTAAAAGCTCCTGAACTTTGAATAGAGGCATTTTCTCCAAGTTACTCAACTAAGTAACTCACAATACAATGAAAACACTACTATGTGATCACTCTCCTATCAAAAATTCCTAACACCACTAGTATAAATCATAAACCAGAGTGATATTTTCTTTTGTTCCCAGGTTTGGGCACCAATTTTAATGGTCACAAAGTGTTCCAAGCGCCTGGTTATTACACTTACCAATCATAGAATTCAAAACTTACCTCAAACTTACCTCACTACAGCCAGATACCTGAATTTACATTAAAAAAAATATGACTGAGTACTCTAAAGGCAACAGTGATCCCTTAAAAAATTATCAGAAATGTGAGATATCAATATTTAAACAAGAAATATACTAAAGTAAAAGGGCATCACTTCACTACAATTACTGTCTCCCAGGTTAGAGTCACTTCAGCAAAATTGAAGTCACAAAACTATTATCACCATGGTTTATTCATACAATCATTTCTACCAATGGTGGTTAATAAATGAAACACCACCATAAAAACTTTAAATACAAAGATTTATTTTTAATTCAAAATTAATAAATAAAAATTTACAAGAAAAATTACTATTACTTGGAATCAAAATTCACAATTCTAATTCATTCTTAAATCAAATTAAGCACCAAAATTAAATCACCTAAATGTTAATATGTGAAACAAAATTAAATAATCAAAAGTTAAACAATTAATAAATACTTCAGATGTGAAAGAAAACTAAGTAAATAATTTTAAAACACAAGACATTAAAAAATATGCAAAACTGAAATGTGTAGAAAATGAAAAAAATTCATTATCTTACTTAACTGACCAGTCTAATAAACACAATTGAATTTAAACAATACTCACAAAAATCAATTCAGTTTGAATAACACATCTTCAAACTTGAAAATATACTTCAATCAATGTTAAATTTGTAAAATTCACTCTATCTTACACAAGCTTTCATAAATTATCCTGGATACGGCAGATTATCCCGGATACGGCATCTGCTTTTCACTAAACACACTTTTCTGATAGGAGCCATTACTGGATAAACACTAATTACTATGGGTATCAGATCTCATAGGCTAAGATTAATATCAATACCACAATAAAATATTTTACGTTACAAAATTGCCAACTGTATCCGAGAGAGAGAGTTGGGGGGGGGGGGCACAGTGGCCTTCTCTTTTTAAATCTACACCACACAATTCTTGGCCTCTCAATGAATATGATTTTTGCTTCCAGCCGTAAGCAGGACCCCATATAATATTCTAAAAAGTTTTGGGACCAAGACACGGCCAGAACAATACAATATCTTGATTGGAACACGTCCAGAATCTACATGACACAATTGCAATAGCCACACGGTTTTGTGCAATACTTCCCATCCAACCCCTTGATCTTTAGACATGTTCACAGACCCACATGGTCCTCAGACAAAAGATGATGCAACATTGTGCAATCATTCCCTTCTTCTCGTATGGAACAAATATTGGTCTACGTGACTGGACGCCGATCTCTTATCTCTCGTCTGTCAACACGACTCAAAACAAAAGAGATCCCCATGACATCTTGATGACAACCCCAGAACCACATGGTGTCTGGGTAATAAAATCTTCTCCCGCTATATGGTATTTAAATTATTCATTCTTATGAGATCTGACATTACAAAATTTCAACAATTATTATTAATATAAAGAATATTCTTCGTATATCAAAATTACATACATCACTCCATGTACAAACATAGAAAACTCTATGATGATCAGAAATGCAATCAGAACATTCGAAAAAAAATGCAGGCCAATCCTGAAGCCTATACTTTATTTAAGTCTCCATTCTATGAACAGAGGTTGGTATCTCGCTTTTCCCAACATATTGTGTGATAGCGTGTAGCGTGAGCAGACATCATAAGTTATACCTTTCCTAACTAAAATCTAAGGACCATTGTAATGAGATACTAAGTACAAAACTAAACCTTTATTGACAAAAAATAACGAAAATAACTTCTAAAAAATTGCGAAGAACGAAAACGAATGATTCAACATATCTACCAAATTCTTCGAAGGAAACAAGGTCCAAAATCATAAACACCCAATTATTTAAGGGAATACAGAAAATAATTCATCAGTCATTCAAATCATAAATAGGTCAATTAACAGAATCAGATCATTTTAAAAATGTCACCACTCCCTTCCTTGAAGAGGGACGTGAAGGAAGGAGAGAGGAACACCTGTAAAAGAACAGCGTTATATTAAAAACCAAATTCACAAAATACAAATGCATAACCACAAGATTTCACGGCAACATGGATAGAGTTTTTCCAGTCTGAAAAAAAATCTAAAATGTTTATGAGTTGTACTCACTTCACAAAAATCCTCTGGAACAGTCTCCATGTGTGTTTGCACAGACACATGCTAAATTATACCGATAACGGATCGCAATGCCCAATCCTTCATTGTTCACTCCCATTTTATTCATTATGCAATGCACGTATGAATGCACTCTCATGACATCACCAAGTTCAATGTTCAACAAAGACACGCCCTCTGTACTCCAAGGTGTCACGAAGTACACGTACATCACTTGAATGCTTTCTTCAAAACCGGATTTTATAACCTGTTCACCTTCTAGAACGTTCTAAGCTGAAATCGCACTTTTTACACCTCGTGGTCTTATCACCAAGGAGCTTATGCGACCCTTGTGGTATGCGAATGTTTCAGCATTTTTCTTATATGCTGTGTATAGTCAAAAATGGACCCTGCGAATAGCTGACCAACTTTTCAAAGGTCACCTTCGCAAGCAGTTGCAGTAGCTCAGTCCACGCTTTTCGAGGTGACCTCACCTCGCTACGACAACTGTCATCTCGAAAGATTTGGGTGCAAAACTTATATATATCTCATTACACAGATATTATAGCACAATCAGTTCTTTCAAGAAACGCATTACTTTGGACAATTTCACTCCTGGTACTGCCTCACGCTGAAAGGCCTGCGGCTGTGCACGCCAACGGTGATCCAACCAAGATGAAAGGCTTTTGACTGCACCAGTCCAAGCTAAATGTATTCTTACGTTTCCCAGCGATCCGACCAAGATGAATGGCTTGCAACCGCACAAGCCCATGTTGAATGTGGCGTTCGCGAATCCTTTTGCGCCGACCCAGCGTCTCCCCGAAAGTACGGCAACCATGAAGACATCCTGCCCAACATCTCTCCAAAGCCCTGGATCGTCTCACCAAAGTGCAGAAGTAACATTGACAGCTTTCTCATATGTTGAGGACGGTGAAGCTATTCCAACATCTCCGTTGCGAGGGAGTGGTGTTTTTCGTAAGTCGGTCATATCGACAGTTATATAAAAAAGTAACTCGTCTATTCCCTATGCCATATTATTACTGAACCAATAAAACTACTAGTGCAAAGGTCGTATGTTCTCAGTGTGAAACAACTCCAAGTTGCAACCCGGAATTTCCACATTCAACCCACTATGAGGTACACTAACTCTAAGGAACTATTCATAAAAATTCTACCGAACAAAAAATTACCCGAGAATCCTATCCATACACTGAAAACACGAAAAGCAATCCTAAACATCTGAAAGGTATCATATCTCGTAAAAAAACATCAAAGTTCTACTTTGGTTAGCGAATATTGCTAAGTACCTGACTAATTCTCAGCACAATAGCAATTGACCTATTGGCAATCGCTCCTACGATCCTAACAACTATAATCACTCATGGCACAGCTCTCTTAAGTTTTAAAACAGAACTGAAAAATCTCAAATACTAGAATTCGATATCCCTATCAAAATCTTCCTAAACCTCTCCTAAATCCTAACTGACATATCCCAACCTGTAAAAGATCAGACCCGTTCGGTCCGATATACTAAATACCTTCCCAAAAACAAAATCCTAAACAACAAACCCATTATTCTGTAACTCTACAATCAAAGATATTGCGTCAGACGACAAAACACATCATAACATTCTAACATAATAACACACGGGTCAAATCTCGTATGAAATTAGCCTATGTCACAATTCCCAAAGTTATATGAATACATACTACTAACTCAAAGTAACCCATTACTATCGCCAAGTGCGAACGATGGAGTCCCTAACCGCAGATGCGACCCATAAAAAAACAAAAACTCTAATTCTTAAATCTACAAAACTCTACGGCATTCTGCACACAATTTACACTAAGTACTGCCGCTTACATCAGAAATCACAATGAACCCGAACTATTAATGATTCGTAAAACTCTACGGACTAACGTCCTCCTTAATTGCAACAAACTACAAGTCATGCCCACTTACAACCCATTAAAACCCGAAAGGAAAAACGACCCGTAAACTACCCATTATTATAACAACAATACAACCCAGGAATGCATCCATGCATTCCTGGTATTTTTGATCTTAGATATATGTGTCACTTGAGACACACCCGTGTGTTCATCCAGAACAACAAATCTATTTCCCTTCTTTGCTTCAACAACCCGGAACGGACCTTCAAACTTAGGACCCAGCTTATAGTTCAGCTGATTCCTGACATACTATGTATAGTCAAAAATGGACCCTGTGAATAGCTGACCCAACTTTTCAAAGGTCACCTGTCGAGTTGCATATATATATATATATATATATATATATATATATATATATATATATATATATATATATATATATATATATATATATATATATATATATATATATATATATTTATATATATATATAATATATATATATATATATATATATATATATATATATATATATATATATATATATTGTATATATATATATATATATATATATATATATATATATATATATATATATATATATATATATATATATATATATATATATATATATATATATATATATATATATATATATATATATATATATATATATATATATATTGTATATATATATATATATATATATATATATATATATATATATATATATATTGTATATATATATATATATATATATATATATATATATATATATATATATATATATATATTGTATATATATATATATATATATATATATATATATATATATATATATATATATATATATATATATATATGTGTGTGTGTGTGTGTGTGTGTGTGTATTACAATGCATGTGTTTGTGAAATGGTAATAATCACAGTGTACTCTAGACCATTCTAATTCTTCACACTTTTTGGATATGCTTTACTCTACAAAGAATGAGATCAAAACGCAAGAATATGAAGTTATTCTGACGTCCATAGCAGGATTCGAACCCTATCCAAAGTGTCAGAATTGCTCCATATTCTGGTATTTGGATCTCAGGCTTTGCAGTAAAAGCATATACATAAAGTGTGAAGAATCTAAGAAGATATAGCTATATCTTTCTAATCTTTTGGTGTTTTTATGTGCTCCTTTTATTAGATATATATATATATGCATATATATATATATATATATATATATATATATATATATATATATATATATATATATATATATATATATATATATATATATGTATATATATATATATATATATATATATATATATATATATATATATATATATACATACATATATATATAGATATATATATTATATACATACATATATATACAATGTAGACAACCACATGAAAGGTGAAAATTAAAGACCAGGTATACCAAGCGCTTTCGTATATTGCATTACGGCACTTCTTCAGGGTACAAAGTAAAATAAATAAATAGAGACATAAACAAGAAAACTTCATAAAACAAAGATCAAAGCTACTAACAAGCTAAACATCACTACTGAATGCAATCACTAGTTTGAAGAAAGCAAACTGTCACACACCAAACAAAAAAAAAAGGCCAGTTGACAAGTGCTTTATTTGTACATATGAATGATTTTAACCATTGTATAGACTGGAAAAATTCATCTGAGATCATTTTTTGTAACCACATTGTTAAGAGAAATATAACTGAATCTGCCTTTATTAAGCATTTTAACAATCAACTTATGAATATTAGTTCAGGTCTTTTTAAATTAGATAGTTACCTTGTTCATAAAATTGTAGGGAAGTACAATGTTACCTTTTAGCAATAGCCTGTTCTAACTGTAGTTTCAGTTTTTAAGTATTTTTAAAGTATTTTTTGTTTGGTATGTGACAATTTGTTTTCTTCAAAATAGTGATTGCATTCAGTAATGATGTTTAGCTTGTCAGTGGCTTTGATCTTTGTTTTGTGAAGTTTTCTTGTTTATGTCTCTATTTATTCATTTTACTTTGTACCCTGAAGAAGTCTACAAATACACAAAGCGCTTGGTACCTGGTCTTTAATTTTCACCTTTCATGTGGTTGTCTACGTATATATTTGTCACGTGCAGTTTGGTGACTTATTGCTGACATATATATATATACATATATTTATAAATATATATATATATATATATATATATATATATATATATATATATATATATATATATATATATATATATATATATATATATATATATATATATATATATATATATATATATATATATATATATATATATATATATATATATATATATATATATATATATATATATATATTAGCTCACTGATATAACGGATAAAAGCCTACAGTACACCGATACTCTGTGCCTTTAAACTGAAACCCTTACAACTGCCTATTTTAACAGTCCATTGGTCCATTTAATATAGTTCAAATAAATATATACCTTGAATTATCATAATAAAACAATTTAATATCATTTCAAACAAAAATACACCCCAAATCATCATCCCAAAACGCCCAAGTTATCTTACATTACCCTCCTACAACTGTTACTCTTAAGTACCCCTAAAATGCTTAAAACAATGATATACTAATTTTAAAATATTAATATTAATGTGAACACAGCAAAATGTCTATACAGGTTGACGATCTCTTATCCATAATTCTAAATATCGAAATATTTTCTGGAGAAAAGTAATTATTTGCAAAGGTTAAACAGTACAACTGTGATGATGGTTTAAATAAAGGTTTTTTGCTTGCTGCATCCAATTACATTATTTTACATGTATTATTATCATATTGTTACTGTATTACAGAATATAAATATTGCCATCGTGCGCCATTTGCATCTGATGTGGTTTTCATTCTCAGAATCTTGGCTGATTGAAAACTGCCAAGACCAACGGTGGTCTTGGTACTACCGACAGCTTCATCGCCATTAGTTGCTAGAAGAAATATAACTCGGAGATAGTCTTTCTTGTAAATGAATAAAGTTCGGATTAAAACGTGCATATTACCTTATTGTAAAAGCTGTAAGTGTGATTTTGCCAGTTCCAGACATCACTTTCGCCTGTTCCAAAACGTTTCACAGCCTGCCCTTTATTCGTTTTATTCAGCTTCGGCTATAACCTGCAGCTTTAATTTATGAAGGATGAATGAAAATTTGTATATCCTTTTTGCTTATGGGAGCCACCATTGAGAGTGAATAAGTTTTAACAACTTGTCTACTTGATAGTTATAGTAAAATGATGTCGCAGTCAGCTGTTTCTTGATTCAGGTGTTCATGGCGGTACAGGTTGGCAATCCTTCATCCGGAATTCTAAAAACAGGAATTTTTTAGTGGAGGATAGAGCATCATCATAAGTATAGAGGTCGAGAGAGAGAGAGAGAGAGAGAGAGAGAGACTACTACTGCCCCGGTTACTATCCATTTCAAGGACCGCGAGTCATCGTTTTTCTCAAATATCTTTTGATCGAAATGGTACTTTGACACAGTGTACAAGACACCCCCTCTCATTTTTTGGTAATATGGTGCATTGTCAAATGGCGTTAGTTAAGGCTTTTACTCTTGACTTACATGGTGTTGCCAAGCACAACCAACCTATGAATTCGGACGCCCTTTACCCCGCCCGTCCCTCCCTACCTTCCTCTCTCTCCCCCTTCCCTTCATCAGCCCTCCCCCAACCCACTTTCTTGGCCTCCCCGTCTCCGCGCTCCCTTTCCTGTCTATTTTATATTATATCGAGTAATATGGGATGTTATAAATATGTTGGTTTTTGTAGATTGTGTGTCCATTTAATTATTGTTATTGTGTTTTCCTAAGTTATATAAATGGGAGTAGGCTAAAGAGCGTATGACCTTCACCCTATTCACCCAGTATAATGTACCTACTATCATGATCTCTTAAATCCTTTATCGCTCGTATTAACGTGTTGACTACGAGCAGGTAAGATAAGGTAACCAAAATTAAATCACACAGTTTAACCTACAACCCAGCATATAATTAACACTACTATATAGAGTGGTAAAGGAATTACGAAATCTCTCTCTCTCTCTCTAAGGTTTATTCAGCATTATCATAGGTTGAAAAGTGATGCAAACAATTGAGAATATCAAAGGCACTTCATTCACAGTCTTCATCACAATCAGGAACAAATCATCCTCGTTATCACTCTCGATGTTGATAATTACGAGATCTATAGGTCTGTGGATGTTATGCATGGGCCAGTACTCATTCTCGAAGGCTCTGGACCAAGGATATTATTAACAGAAGAAGTTGGGAAAAATTAACTGTTATTATGGTCGTTGCTTCAAACCTCGCTATCCTTTTCATTATGAACTCTCCAGTTATCTGCTGGTATTGAAAATTATCATGGAAAACGGTATTTTACTGCATATTGTAAACTACAGAGAGGATTGTGGGGGAGAGATGAGAAACACAGCGATAAAGAAAGAGTGAGATAGAGGGAGGGAGGTAGGGAGGGAGAGGGAAGATATGAGGGATAGCAGACGTTCGATTGCGTAGAATAATCCTGCTACTCATGTGACTTTGCCCAAAAAAAGTCAAGTGTAAACGCCTCAACTAACACCATTTGACAATGCACTATATTATCAAAAAATTATCGGAAGGTGTCTTGTACACTGTGTCAAAGTACCATTTCGATCAAATAATTAGTTTGAAAGATATTTAAGAAAAACGATGCCTCGCTGTCCCTGAAATGGATAGTAGGTTGTTACAATAACATATCGATCTGTAAAAATCGAATAAGAGTTGTGTTGAGAATAATGATAATTTTAATAAAACTGTTGTTTTACTGTATCTAATCATATTGCATGTATTATTGTCATATTATTACCGTATTACAAAATATGAACAGAGCGATCATGTGCCATCTGCATTCTGGTTTTGTTTACAATCTTAAAATCATCAACTAATTGCGTTTTACCGACATCATCACTGTCTTTGGTTGCCGAATGAAACTTAATTCAGAGAGACGTTTCTTTCGTAAATTATCGAATCTGGGTTTAAAATTGCAACTCCATTATTTATAAACTCAGTAAATTAAATGTAGTACATACTGTATGTGATTTTGTTCGTTTCAGGCGTTGCTTTTGCCCCCAAACCACTTTGGAGTCTGTTTCTTTAGCCACAGCTATAAATAAATAAATAAATTTCTTAACACTTTCTCCATTGCGTGATGGATGAATAAAAATGTACGTAGTTTTTATTTATGGAATTACATTGAAAATAAACAAGTTTTTTAACAAGACAACTGTAACGCAACTCTTAGTAAACGTGTTTTAGTTACGGTAACTAACATCGATAAACAGCTGTTTGTCGATTTTGCTGTTCATGTCAATACTTGCTGTTGTTTATTCCAGTATTTTGCATGCAACAGCAAGTGGTTGTCAATTGTAAGAAATAGTAATTAATTCTTACACAAGCCACAAATTTGGCAAGCCTGGTTGAATCTATGATTATTCGCACTTCTTAACCTACTGAACGTTTGCTCCTAGGCCTACTAATTAGTTAAAAGCTAACTTGCATAAGCGTTATTGGTGTAATCTATCGAAAATGAGACATTCATAGGAAGCCAAGCCTAGTATAATCTGCTAAAAAGAGACCGGCACATTAAGCAAGTCCACACGTGATTTAACGAAAATGCATCTCTCACTATACATGATATTATGTGTACCCGTAAAATAAGATGAAAGCCTTATTATTAATATAAACCGCAGGACAGTAAGAAAGCAATGTAAATTAATATAGGAACGTAACAATAATGCGAGGGATGCTGGTAAGAGAGTAGTGTAACATTAAGAGCGCTTGATTAAAAAAAAAAAATAGTTCGGCTCTTGATCCGTAGGCGAAAATCCTTAAATCGATATCTCCATTTCGCACAGATATATCCGGAAGTACGATATACCACGGTCCATTATCTCGGTCATCTACACACACACACACACACACATACATACATACATACATACATACATACATACATACATACATATATATATATATATATATATATATATATATATATATATATATATATATATATATATATATATATATAACTACAGGTATGGGATTCAAAACCCATGGCCAGTTCATCTGTTGATTTCTCCAGCACAGAGAACACCGGAAATGGTTTTGGGAAGACAAATCTCCTGCGAAGAAAGAATATAAAAAATTACTAAACAAAATTTAAAACAAATGTTAACATCATTGTGGGTTTATTCCGTTTCATTAAAGTAATAAGTAATCTGTAGTGAAACTAATCTAGTCTGTATATGTATATATATATATATATATATATATATATATATATATATATATATATATATATATATATATATATATATATATATATATATATATATATATATATATATATATATATATATATATATATATATATATATATATATATATATATATATATATATATATATATATATTTTTTTTTTTTTTTTTTTTTTTTTTTTAACTCCTCTATGTTCTAATGAATTTTTGAAAATCTGCTGCATAGTCCTTATCCCACAACAAGCAATTGTACTGGAATTATGATTTTTTAATACGCATGCAGAGATACGTTCTTTTTCAAGGAACTCCCATTTTCACCAATCAAAATGTTTGTCATACACCTCTATATCTTCTATGTCCTTAATCTTAACAAAATTGTTTTTTCAAGACGTTATGCTATTGGAGTATAATGTCGAATCCATAATTCCTTTTGCTTAAATTGCAAAGCACCTTTTGGAGTATTTTTTTTATGAAATGGCAGTGAAAAGAGATGACTTGAAGTACCGCTTATCCTCGTTATTAATGAAGTTTAGACGCTCTTGCTTAGACAGCCTTATGAAGTATATAGGAAGATAAAAGCGTTTCATTTTTTAGTTAAGTAAATGGAGTCAACACAAGACTAGCTACAGATTTTTTCAAGTTATCTGAGACAAAATACACTTTAAAATTTAGTTTAAAAGCCTGCAAATGTTCAGCCCCGAGATTATACAGTAAACTTCCACTTGATATCAGGAGGACTAAGAATAGCAAGTCTTTCAAGAAAAAATACGGCGCTTTTCTTATTTTGTGATAGTGCGTATTTAACAGTTAATGCGGAGCACCTCGTATGATTCTTCGAAAGTTTCTGCTAACGTATGGTCATGCTAAAGGAATCTGTGGGCATCAGAAAACTCCTTCTGTAGAATAGGGCCATATAAGAAGCCTAGCGCTGCTAAGTAACAGAGAAACAGAGATTAAAGAATGACCTGAGAGGTGCCCTATCCTTGGTTATGTTTGGGGCTTCAAAAACCTCTAAAAAGACATTTTTACGTCTTTATAAATGCCGTTCTCCGAAAGTTTTCCATTCTTTTTTTCGGTAATTAAATTTTTTTTTTTTATTTATATTTTATCAAAGCACTGAGGAGTAAAAAAAAAAAAAAAAAAAAATATATATATATATATATATATATATATATATATATATATATATATATATATATATATATATATATATATATATATATATATATATATATATATATATATATATATATATATATATAATATTAAATACCGACGCTGAAGCATCCCTGTAAATAAAAACAAGGATATAGTCGTATTTCTCCCTAGTAAATGATCCTTGGCGTCATGGCGACGTCACTTGGCGGTAACAAACCGTTCGTATTTCAGTTGTAGTTTCAGTATCAACGAAGCGCTTTATTTCTCTGTGCTCAGTGTGCTGTTGGAACGTGGAACTGACTGTTTCGCGGAGGATTTCTTGGCTACGTTTGTAAAGGAACAGCTTTTTGCCGTTTAGAAATGAAGTAAACGTGGGTTTTATATAATGTGGTGTACGGTGATGTCCAGGGAGGCCTGCGTGGACCAGGAGAAATGAAAGCCCAGTCTCGGCTGATGCTAAGTTGGAATTCTGTTTGTTTTTTCTCTGGTGGTTTGGGTTTATTATTACTAGGCTGTTTGTCAGTGTTTGAGGTTACTGTTTATCATAATATGCACTGAACAACTTGAAGGGCGAAAGCTGGGATTAAATTTGAAATGTTTATGAAACTTTGTTTAGAATCTGTGACATTTCAAGTTTTTCATTGACGCGCCTTAGTACATCTGTGCCGTATCAACTAACTAGACATGTTACACCTGGCAACCTTCCCTCACTCTTTGCTTGCCACAGCCTCGTCATTCGTTGATGGCAGTGAATTATGTGTTTTGGAATTGTTAATTGTAATATTTAGTAACTATCCTACGAAACTTTTGTTGACGAAACTTAGTTATGTAGCTATGATTACAGATGTGCTATTCTTTTTGTAATGAGCCAGGTTTTATGCATTTCTGTATTGCGTATTGCATCTCTCTCAGGGTGAGGTGAATTCCACAAGGTATTTTTCCGTGGTGCAACTTTACGGATTTTATTTTAATTTACAACCGGAGGCTTCTAACGTTACAAGGAAGTCAGTATTCTGTTCTTTGAAATTCAAGTTTGTAGGTCACTTATTAGTAGAGACATTGATTTTAAAGTTTTATACCATCTATTATAATATGTTATACTTTGTCGCGATTTTATTTTAGTCATTGCAATTACTTCCAGGTGCTATAGGGCGTCTAAAACATTGAGTCCAGGCTATATTATCAAACTTCTCTTGTGTGCGAAAGGAAACCGAGTCAAACCATGAACGAAGGATAATTTCTTGATCTAAGCAAATTTAAAAACAGATTAGTTTACTCTTCAACTTCGCTTAAGAAGTTTGTTTGTTTAATTGAGTTTCCCCAGAAACTCTCAGCGTCATAATCGCTTAGACTACTTCTTTCTTGATTCTTCTTTGGGTTGTCTTCTTTCTTGATTCTTCTTTCTTGTCTCTTCTTTCATTGTCTTCTTTCTTGCGTTGTTACATTATTCTTCTTATGCTCCTGTTGTCACACAGTCTCTCCTGTAAAAATTGAGCACTGGTGGTGTGGTGTGGTATGAGGAGAATGTGCTAAGTTTGTTTAAATTATTTAATTATTATATCTAATTAATTAATTAATTTGGTTGATATGAAACCCTTTCACAAACTGTCAAATGCTCATGATGAGGAATATATTGTGTGTTGATTTGAGAGTACACAGACTTTGTTGGGAAGATGGACCAATTGTTCAACTGTTTCAATAGTGGAATTCGTACCAGTAATGCAAAAATGAGACTTGCCATGAGTCTGAAATCAGGTCACAAGGAATTTCTAGTTAACTGCCTCACATGGTTGGGTGGCATCAAATCACTTGGTCCACGAAAGCTAACTTGCCTTTCTGAGTGGCAGATGGTAGTCAAAGGTCTGTTACAATTGTGGGATGAGTAACATTCAAAGTACAAGCTGTCTTACCTATTAACCAACAGATTCAATCAAGATTGTTTGGAGAATTTATTTTCAATAATTTGGGGGAAAGGTTGACACAGGGGCAATCCAGATGCATGTCAGTTCAGGAAGGAATTCCGTCAAATCATGGTGGATGCTATTATGGGACTTCAGGTTTTGCAAAATCTGCAGTGAATGTTACACATTCTTTTCTGTCAATTCCTGTATCAGTACAGTCAGTAATGACCCTCCCTGGGGGAGACCTACCGCTTGAGGAATGCAATGTGGTAGCGTATTTCACAGGTTTCATTGTGCGTAAGATTCGTCACAATGTCTGTAGAGAATGCAGGACAAAGCTTCAAAGTACTCTTGGTCCACACAACCCTGTTCGTGTTTTCCTTTCCAAAAAGACTAATGTTAACACACTAGGAGAGGAGCTAATTGTGCCAAGTACAGTCCTTTACGACATGATTACATAGATGGAAAACGAGTATAGAAAGATGGTTTCTGACATTTACTGCACAAGCAGAATTCACTACAGACTTGCGATGATCTTGGAGGAGGAGATGCAGGGAAAGTTTTTAGCTTGTTCTGTGTGCAGCTGCAAGTTCTTCATTGTCAACCATTTTATACACATCCACCTTCATCACACTTTAAAAGATGCAAACAAAAGTCTTTTAGTTGCAGGTCGAAAGAACCGCCTACTCATGAAGTTCAGTCATCTGTAGTACTGAAAATGCATACTTGCAGTTTAGGGCCCAGATGTGCTAAACGTATTTGCTATGTCTTAAGTTACAATGATGTTTGTATAATTTTTCTGGATTTCTTTGGGATGATAATCCCTGTTTTCCATTTAATTTCTGAATAATATTGTTAGAAACATTTGTATTTGTCAACAGCCGCCGAAAAAAAAATTATTATGATCTGGTATGTGACCATGCAATGTTGAGAAAACCTTAAAGAACCCAAAAATGTAATGTAACGAACAAAAATTTAACTTTAGTAAAGATATCAATTTCAGTATGATAAAATAAAGCTATTAATTTACAACGGAGGCGTTTCAATTTTATATGTTAGCCTGGTATATCTTAAAAATTTATTTATTTATTTATATATTTCCTTTCATCCATAATTTTCAACCTTATGAATGAAATCTGGTTTAACACCAGTAGTTATAGACAAAAAGATGATAAGCTGTATGCATTTACTAAATTTTTTTTCCAATAGAATATTTAAGTAATCAATTCAGATTAGCGCATTGCTATGTAAATAATAATAAAAGATCAGAGGATAGTGTTACAACCCACAAAAGTGCTAACATTCGTCTTAATCATCAATGTGGTGTATGCCAGCGCAAATAAATGCTATCACAGTTTACGTGCTCACCGTCGGATGGCGCCACCGGTCCCCTGTTACAATTTTCCCATAAGGACTCGCGTGACTGTCCACTCTTTACTTCTCTATATTCTTTGACTGAATTCAAATCACAAGGGAAGAATGTGGAGGTTGGTAGTGGCGGTATGAAAGGGAAAGTTCCACGCTTTCCTTACCAAATGGTTGTCAACCATACTACTTCCTTGCGAGTTGGACAGTAAAGGGAATGGATAGTAAACCTAGAAATCTAGGATGGCTAATGAGGTCTCATTTCATTTTTGTACTGTTGGTTGTTCACGTGGTATGTAGTATCTATAAATTTTATTACCAGCATCTCATTACAAATGCAAGCACGAAGAGGAATGCGTTCAAAACGGTTTCCGGAATTTCCTTATGTTAGAGCCAATTGCCCTGAAAAGCGTAAACCATCTCACATTTTACTAGGGCACATTCATTCATACTTTACTCCTTAATCAATTAGTTAACATCCTGGTCAACGAACTCCTGCCTTCTCATCCTCACCAAATCTCATGTTTGGAAGCATTCAGTGTGAATGCGTAAAGCTAAGAGTGACCCGGTTTTTAATAAACCTTAGATTTTAGCATTTCCTGCATGCTATGAATGGTAAGAGTTTATATGAACATAATTTCCAAAAATAAAGCTCATGAAAGTAACTTTTATGAAAATTTGATATTCATAAATAACATACAATATATTGCTTTGATAAATAAAAGCAAACTTTCCGATCATCCTACGAAGGTAAAAGATAACTTGCTTGCACACTATAAGTAACTGGGAATGATACTCAAGATTCCTTTGCCTCGATACTTGTATAGTCATTTCGTTAAGTCAATTTTACATGTTCGATTGATTTGCTGAAAGGTTTGCCGGAAATACAGTTATTATTGTGCACTACAAGAAGATCAAAATAATATATAAAGTAAAAACAACGATATTGGCTGTCATAATGACATTCTTATAGTTCAGCATGGCATAAATTATATCCTTGCAACAGTAAAAATTAAAAAAAAAATTACAAGGGCGTCCTTTTTTTATGTATACAGACATATATGGGTTTCAAGCTTACGGGGAAATGAAATTTATGATTACACGATCAGTCATTGTTAATACCAACAAACTCTGGAGGTAAAGCCACATATGCACGATAATATGGGGCTGTCAGATTGAGTACAGGAAAAGACAAGAATTTTTGGGGCTGTGTTTAAATAAAGACATGACTTTGAACATCTGTGGATTCTTTTCTAATCTACAGGTGAGTTATTTTTGCGTAACGTTAAGCAGTAAAATGAGTAAGGTATAACTCTTACGTAACTGGATGCTCTTTACTGAATTTTATTTTTACTTTCTTCTTTATGATTTGGATATTGAAAGGTTATCAAGTCGAAAAGATAAAAAAAAAATTTTTATGGCTCACTCAATGAAAAATGGACCAAGTAATATCAGTCAGCTTTTGTATAACATTTAAAATTGTGATGGACGAGGGTACGTTAAGGCAGTCTGTGGCTTCTATAGTGGAGCGGGTAACTAAAAAAAAAAAAAAATAGGGAAAAGTGCAAATGGTGATACAAGAATGAAACTTGGGTCAACTATTCTTCTTGTCCCTTGGTCTCATTATCAACCTACGGCCATACAAAATTTTACCATTTTCCAAGATAGCCAACAGGTTTTCAAAATGGCGTCCTGTGGATATTGGAATATTGGTATTTAATTGATTAATCACATTCAAATCCCTAAGTCACTCCAGTTTATATTAAAATATTAAAAACAAGGCTTTATATATGTAGATACATCATTTCTTTGCATAGAAATATCCAAGATGGCTGTCACTATATCAAAAATGTCTGCCAAAATGCCAAAAATTGGTACTTAAGCTCATATATGGGGATAAAGGTCGGGTAATACATGGATTTGGGGTAACTTCAGCCTGATCAGTTCATTTTTTGTAGATTAGAAATTAATTAATCCACAGTTAATTAATTTTCATCCTCATTTAGAAAAAAATGGGTAATAACCTTAATGTAAAAGTGTAATAGTGTAGTGTCAGTGTACTACCAGGGCACACTGGTTGACACTATAACTGTGAAACTCGGCATGGGGTTCAGTGCTAGCTAATGGCAGAGATTTGTTATTAGTTTCCCAAATGCTGTTTAGCTATCCCCACTTCGAAGACAAACAGCTGCACCTGAATTGAAAGGATGTGCCAGCGCGGGAAAGTCGAGCCAAGGAAGATGGGGCTTTAGTCTTCTAGATGGTGTACAGATCACACAGGAATTAAATAGCATTGGATGAATGATCTGGCTAGGGGTAGGATTATGGCATATCTGAGCCTTGTTGTATCCCATATCTGAGAGTGCATATGTTATATAGGTGGTAAAAGGCAGATGAAGAAGATGCAGAAGAATCTAAGACTGAGAAAGAAGGAATATACTTTATTTGTAACCAACCAGCACCAGTCAAAGACTTATGATTGCCCATGACATTGCCTTTACATGAAAAGCTGCAACAATGTGCCACCAAAAAGTTGCAACAATGTGCCACCAGCCTACTAGATGAGAAACTTCTGGCCAAGCTTAGTGCTGGAAATATTGTTTCTTAGGACCATATGTATCGCCCATCTTGTCTGATAGGTGTGTACAACAGGGAAAGGGCCTGGCTAAATTCCCAGAAAATTGGAGATGCTTATGTGCAGTACAGACAAGAGGCATGTGCCCATGCTTTTGCTGAGCTTGAGATGTACATAAGAGACAAGCAGCTGACTACAGACGGGTGCTGCTATTTTACAATGGTAGAACTTTATGATTTGTACAAACAAAAACTGGAACAGCTAAATGTTGATGCTTCCTTTGTGCACCGAACACGGTTGAAAGAACAGATACTTGCTCTCATCCCAGAACTGGAGAACTTTAAAAAAGGGAAGAGAAATTTGGTTCGCTTACAAAAGGAAAATGGAAGAAGCCCTAGCCACGGCATGTGACTACAAGGATGCACTAATTGTGGCCAAAGCAGCTAAGATATTGAGGAAACAGATGCTTGAACATGAGATAGAATTTGATGGGACCTTAACAGCAGACACTAGAAGAGAATCTGTGCCACCAAGTTTGTTGAAATTTGTAAGTGTGCTACAAAACGGTGGCGATATAAAATCCCAACTTAAATATGGAACATCATCTACTGATCTAGCTTTAGCACAATTTTTGCATTTGAACTGTCGAAAGAATCCGGCATCTTCAACATTCTCCAGACATTCCAAGTCAAGAGAACCTCCGTTTCCAATACATATTGGTCTCCTGGTCTTTGCAAAAACCAGGAAGTGTCGATTAATTGATACATTCCACCACCATGGAATCAGCATCAGCTATGATGGGGTTCTGGAATTGACTAAAGGGTTAGGAGAAGCAGTTGTAACAAGGGCTGTGGAGGAAGAAGTAGTTTGTCCCACTACACTAAGGAAAGGGCTCTTTACAACTTGTGCTGTTGACAATCTGGACGATAATCCAAGTGCCATAACTGCAAAAACATCTTTCCATGGGACAGGCATATCTTTGTTTCAGCATCCGAGCACTGATGAAAAGGGTGAGGACAGAAACTTGGCCCCAATCATCCAAAGTGGAACAAAGTAAAAAAAAAGTACCTTCTCTTCCTGAATATTACACAAATGTACCTCCTGCTCACTTTAAACACGATTATCCCCTTCCTTCACCCAGTGAAAGTGTAGGACACCAACAGGTTGTGCTTTCAAAGCATCTTTCTCTTGAGTATGAATGGCTTGAGAAAGTAAGTCTGTCGGACAGGAGTGAAAATGCTGTGTCCATATCTTGGGCAGCACATCACGCTTCTGAGAAGCGACAGGCCCCATTTGAAATAAGCTTGTCATCAATGTTTGGACAAACTATGGATTAAATTTGGTAGATGAAAAGACATGAGGTGGATACCTATCCATGGAATTGCAGCAGCCATGGGGCCAAAAGCCTCAGCCCTTCCCTTTTCCCATGCATTTAGCGGGTGTGACACGGTGTCTGCCTTTCATGGAAAGAGGAAGAAGTCTGCATGGCAAACATGAACTGTGTTTCAGCGTGCCACACCCACCTTCACCAAACTAAGTTCAACACCAGGAGCTGTAGAAGATGAAGACCTGCAAATTATTGAAGAGTTTGTGGTGCTAATGTACGGCAGAAGAAGTTCGTATAAAAATGTAAATGAGGCTAGACTTGATCTCTTTGCAAGAAAGCAAAGAGCTTATGATTGCATTCCCCCTTCAAGGGCTGCTCTTAGAGAGCATTGCAAGAGAGCTGCCTTTCAAGCAGGGCACATTTGTTGCCAGTCTTTAGTATGTTATCCAGTTTTGCCCAGTCCAAGACACTGGGGATGGCAACAGATTGATGGCACCTGGTTTCCGTATTGGACAGATTTGCCAATAGTAGCAAAATCTTGCCAAGAACTGAATAAGTGTGGCTGCAAAAACGAATGCCATGGCAGGTGCAAGTGCTACAAATTTGGACTTAGCTGCACAGCTCTCTGCAGCTGCACTTGCTAACACTAACTGATACACAAAACATCTTGGTTCCTCTCAGGAGATACATACTTTTTTATATTTGGCGGCCATTTTGGAAATATGGTGTTCATATGGTGGCCATATTGGAAAGATGGGTTCACTTTATCTCTTCATGACAGTAATAATGCCAAAATACAAATTCTCAATCATTATATAGACAGTGTGCAACTTTTATAGGCTTATGAAATGAAAATATTTGCCGACATTTTGGAAAAGTGTCAGTTACCTTAGAAATAGCTAAATATTGAGGTGGCCGGAGGTTGATTTTTTTTTTTTTATGGGCATAATAAGAGTTCTCATGCCAAATCTGTTGCTTGTATCACCATTTGCACTTTTTTCCCACTATCCCGCTCCACTACTAACTCAGTGACTTAAGCAATTGAATTCTTTGCCAACATGCTGCATGAATAGGTAGTTTGCATATTACAGAACACCCCTGTAAACGGGGTTTACGCCGCTGAGATGCCTCAAGCTTTTACAAATATAAACTAAAATTTCAGTCATGAAGTTCCGAAATAGTTGCTGAAACGTTTCATGTAGAGCTATTATTAACTCACTACTCTTACTGTGATAATGGATGGGAGATAGGAAATCAGAAATACTGACGTGACTTTCACTTTCATATCTGTTTAGAATCACCTGCATATTAGGTATGAAAGAAAAGAAATAAATAGGTAAGAATCATCCGTTTTCTCTTTCCCTGCTCTCATACGCGCTGTGTGTACTCCAATTATTTGAAGTCCACTAGTTACTTTGCTACCTGCCTCGGTGATTCATTTCATTGTTTGGTGACGCGTGTTCACTCTGCTGCTGGATGGGGAACGGACTATTGTGCTCTTTAGTACATATATGATTCCTAAAAGTCCCATTGTCCGACAGACGGAGTTTCTATTTCCTAAAATTTAATGAAACAGGTGCCAGTGTATATATATATATATATATATATATATATATATATATATATATATATATATATATATATATATATATATATATACTGGAACTCTGAACGTGTAAGCATCAGAGGAGAAGAGAATGCTGATAAAGCAGCCATGGTTGTGATCACTATAGACAGATAAGCTCACCTGTTCCTGTCAGTCATCTTTACTTAATGGCAAGCGCCGTGGAACAATGAGGTTTGACAACAGTAAATTAAAACATTAAAACAGGCATTGGACTGTGGTGCTGTTCAGAGTGTAGCCATGCAACACTACCTGACAACCCCGTGTAAGACGGCACATTACCTTGTTGCACAGATTTCGGTCCTTGGTACTTTTTCTTTTAATAATTTACTCTGAATTGGTATGGATCCCACTTCTCAGAGACTAAGGAGCAACACAAAATAATCTTCCAATTTTTCTCTTGTTTTTATGAGCAAGAGCTCGTGCTGACACAGGTCTTTCCTAATCTAATATATACCAGGAGTTGAGTTGTTTTGTATATGACCTTCTTGGAAACCCAAAGGCTTCAACCTCATTTAACCCTTTTTCTTACTCATATTTCAGTTTACAGGCACACAATCTATTCGTGTCGTTAATATATGTGTATTATTTTATGTTATTTATTTGTTTATCCTGCTTTCAATATTTTATGAAATGGAGTTGAAGGATATGGGGGGAATATAGAAGGGAATGTACGGGGTAGACCTATGTGCACATGCGATGATGATGAATATGACGGCATTTCATTTTTACTATTGGAAATTTCGGAATCATTTTCCTACGATGTAACCAGCAAAGGTATAATCACCATTCATAATGCACCTGCCAGTAATGGATGATTCGGTCCATTCAAACAAAGAAGTATATGTTTATATATCTGTGAAAGGCATCAGGCCTAACCGCAAAGGACGTATTCTGTTGACAGGTCTCTATAGTTTTTGTCCAATCATTTCTCACTAGAGAGTTAAGTTAAGTATCTTAGTTTTACAGACCACTGAGCTGATTAACAGCTCTCAGGGCTGGCCTGAAGATTAGACTTATTTTACGTGGCTAAGAACCACTTGGTTACATAGCAACGGGACCTACAACATTGTGGAATCGAACCACATTATATAGCGAGAAATGAATATCTATCAGCAGAAATAAATTCCTCTAACTCTTCATCAGCTGGCCGGGGGAATTGAACTCCGGCCCATCGAGTGTCAGTCTGAAGCTCAACCGATTCAGCCAACGGAGGGCTCACTCAAACACCAACGAGTGCTTGACATGACCCCTGTCACGCAAGAGAGAGAGAGAGAGAGAGAGAGAGAGAGAGAGAGAGAGAGAGAGCACTTTCAAGGAAAAGAATGAATTGAGTGTGCCACTTACAGTCACAAATGTGGTAAACTGCTGCAATGATGAGTGGAACACCGAAGAGATTTTGTGGACGTACAGTGTATTAGAAGTGACAACAACAACAAAAATTATAATAAAGTCACTAAAATTTTACTCTTCTTTTACATAAATAAACTACTGTAGTTGAAACTCAGCCATACAAACGAATGACCCTTGTGGCAGACGCTGCACTGATACTCAAAATGTCGTTTGTCCCGCTATTTTCTGAGAGATTTGCGACCAAAAGGGTTGATGGCTAAATGATTTATAACATCTTCTCGCTCTATGATGCAAAATTCCCATTCCTCTTTCTTTTCCAGTAATTTCGACCAGTAGCTGTCTGCAAGCTTGGCAATATAGCATTATTTTGCCTCCCGATGGAAGAGTTTGTTACACTTATGAAATTTTAATAGACCTTCGACCAATGGTATATTGTTGATTAATGGACTTGCAGCACATTAAAGTAACTGTTAAGTGACAAATAAAATGTTGAAAAACTGTGAAATAAAATTTGCAAACATAATCATACTAAGGTTTTAACTGACAGAAATTTGACAATGGATTGCTGATAATAAACGTCTTCATTAGTAGTCAGACTGAACCCATAAAAACCCCGGAAATTAGGAAGGACTGTGGATGTCTACCGAGCAACCACCATTTTTTCAAGGATCGCAGTTCAATTCGTGGAATGAACAAGGTCATCTTCCTCCCAATTAAGACGTGAATCGACGATGACAAAACTTCTTTCCTTGATTTTCTTTTTCTTCTACTTTTAATTTCAAGGTCGCCTAGAGAGGCGTGTTTTTTTTTGTGTGTGTATATATATGGGATCTGATAAACAGACAAACAACATATGAGATCTGTGTTTATGTCGTTCATTTTTGCTCAGGGTTTCCCAAGGTTTCCTTCACTTTTTGTCGTAGACAATTACCCAGCATACCTGAAATTGTAACTGATACCTGATTATTTCATTTTGCACTGGCATTATTTATACATAACCCAGACTATAACTGCCCGTTGGTGTGTAGATATTTTTAGATAAATTTACAGTAACTTAGTTTTATGAATATCTATAACACTGAAACATATATAAACATATACTAGCTCACCAACCCGGTGCTGCCTGGAAAAACTCTGCTCTCTCTCTCTCTCTCTCTCTCTCTCTCTCTCTCTCTCTCTCTCTCTCTCTCTCTCTCGTCCTTAACACCCCCTCTCTTCTCACTCTCTCACTCTCTCCTAGCACATCCATTCACTATCATAGAATTCAACAACCTTAGGCCTTGTATTCATGATGAAGTTTACCTGTCATTTCTTCTGTCAGTTCATGGAAACTGCCATTAAAACTTACATGTAGACACGGATGAACTGACAGTATTTACCTAAATGATTGCCGACCGACTGACAGGTAATTACACATGTGGACAGATTAGCATCAATTTCGTGACAGTTTGCCTCTGTATTTCATCTGGGAAGTATCTCGGACTCTCTGATCAGAATATAAATAAATTATGTATAGACGTTATTCATTTCACCGTTAGACCCTTCAACGCTATTTGTAGGCCGTTATTAGTCCAAATCATACTGTAAAAATTTTAAACAATATTTCCATGTGATACAGACAGTTTGTTATAGCCTAGGCCAGTGATGTCATTTTATGATGTGTTACTATAATGAAAGTAAACTCCACTGTCCAATTCATAAAAAGCTGAACCAACCCCTTAGTTCTAATTTAAACTCATCCATTTATACTGTATGAGAATAGACGTCTGTTTTTAATAAGAAATGTTTAGTCTATACTCTGTTACGCCTTTTTTTACTTCTTCCCTATTACCAAGTAATTGCTACAACAATCAGCCTTCCACCCCTTCATCATATTAAAAAAAAGTGGCAAAACACTTTCCTATACGGCTAGCTTCAACTCGTGATACGTATTCTTTATATTGGTTTCAGGGACATTTTTAACATATCAAAGTAAATAACAACTCATTATCTTTACAATGACATCATGTTCCTCAGTGTAGAATTAAGTATAAAGTTACACGGATCGTTAGACAAAAATTGCCGCCAGGCATGTCCGTACGGCATCTATAAACTTGGTCAATTCATACCTTTGGTAATAACGTAATCATGAAGCAAACAAAATCTTTCCCATCTTGAAGGAATGTTAGGCAATCGGTTACATATTGTTTTGAATAAATACGTGTTGATAAAAGATGAAATTAATTTATATCATTCTAATATATAACCTTGAGCAATAATTTTATTTTCCTAAATGACGGAAATACTATTCCTACTGTGTATGGATATATCAGCAAAAGGTACGAAATTGACGTGTTGTGTAAGCTGTGAGCATTTCGACGTTCCTCAAAGTGCAGTAGTTTTAATTTCTTAATTTAATCCCTATTTACACCAGATTAGAACTTTACAGGAATGTAGACAGTTACATTTGGAAATCTTTTCCGAAAGGCACTTGCAGAATTAACTTGTATGGATGGTAAATGTATTTCTTTTCTGGAGGGTAAATGTATATGGTGCAAACACATTTATCCTCCATACACGCAAATTCTGCAAGTGCCTTTCGGAAAAGATTTCCAAATGTAACTATCTACATTCCTGTAAAGTTTTAATCTGGAATTTTCAGACATTATCTTCCAGGTAATTAGTACCAAGCAACGTGAAAAGAAACTCATCTTCCGTATGCAGTGAAGGATTTTTGCCAATTCACACGATAATTAATTCCAACTGTCAACCGCTGGAGTGTCCAAGGTGATATTTCAATTGTTCCAGACCTCATTTAAACCGGGTTTGTAACGAAATACGTCATTATAACAAAATACGTCAGCGAATTCCGAAAGTAAAAACGAAGAAAGTAACGAATTAACGAGGAAATTCGCATTGGTCGGGCTACCATACATCTGAGGGTTTGCAGTGGGAGGAATTTAATGACGTCACCAACAGAAAAGTTGGAGCTTTCCACCCAAGCTACTGGTGACTCCTATAACGTTACTGAAGAAAAGCTGGACTAAAAACGAAAATTTCATTTGTTCTGTCTGTTTGTATGTCTGTCACGGGGTAAGAGTTTAATTTTTAGTTATAAACTTTTTTGGGGGCGACATACAGGCCGTGTGCAAAATTTTGTCTGGGTCTGTCAAGTGGTTCAGGTTTCTATAGCGGACAAACAAATAATATAAAAACATTCAGTTTATACATACATATATATATATATATATATATATATATATATATATATATATATATATATATATATATATATATATATATATATATATATACATATATATATATATATATATATATATATATATATATATATATATATATATATATATTAATGTTACAGAAATTAAGATAATGCATAGAATTTAAAGATATTATAGATTTTTTTTTTTTTTGCATCTGACCATTCTTTTGCATTTTAGGACTTTATGACCATGAATATTGTAATGCCGATTTCATTGTTTTTACTATGAATTTTAGTAATAGCTATGTTGCTGACATGTATGTGTGTTTAAGCCATGGAAAATCTCAAGATTTTTCGAAAATTGAGATACAAGGCGGGAGTATTTCCAGGGCGTCTTTAGTTAAATGGATTGAGTTCGAGAGACTGTCGTTGAAAGGGATTATTTGAGATGCTTATTGTTCTTTTTTTTTCAGTCGGATAAATTTATCTAGGTAACAGTCACCGTTTCCATGTCATGTGCAATATTAAAGGTAGGCCATCTTTGTTCAGTCGGATAAATTTATCTAGGTAACAGTCACCGTTTACATATGTCATGTGTAATATTAAAGGTAGGACATCTTTGTTAAATTTATAAAAAAAAAAAAAAAAAAAACTTAGGATGTATGTACAAGAGTTGAAACAATTTCTAGAGAAACATTCTCGAGTTACAGAATTTTACCTTTTGATTTGTTGAATTGGATAAAATATCACTTGGCTCATCCTTTGGGATCCCGGACCTCATTGTAATCCATTTCCATTCACATCAGACTCCTGAGTCCTGGAGTTGATTTGAAATCATCTGAACGCAACTAAACCTTATAATTCATGGCTAAATAATGATATTTTACAAGAGCGTGTCCACGTGCACGTAATTAGAGCCTGTCCTTTGGTTACGCTTCGTGTTCCTCTGAATGTGTCTCGTAAAATAGATTTTGTGCTCAAAGGGGATGTTTTGTACACATAGTGACGTTTCTGTTTCTTTTTTCCCTTTATTTTGTATTGATTCGCGCGCGCGTGAGAGAGAAAGAGATTTGTAGGTAAATAAAAGTGGTATCCTTTAAAAAAAGTGTTGTACTCGTACGTGTGTATTTGTTAGTGTGGCACTGAAAATCTTACATAGACCTTTTCTTCGAACATCCAAGTAATTGAGAGAGAGGGAGAAATAGAGACATAAAAATGATGTTTAATTAATTAAAAGAAAGGAGAGAAAGCTTTATTGATATATATCAACTCCAAAGATCTATAGTAAACCCCCTGGCATTACTGATTCATTGTAAACTTCGCTTCCAGCTAGGGAAATTCAAGAAATATTCATGTCGATTGGTTTAGATGAAGCCGGCTTTATTTCAGCACTGGCTCTTGCCTAAAGGCGGCTCTTAGGTATGGTAAGGTGCAGAATGGGGATAAAATATAAGAAGACCTGTCACTGCGCAGTCTTACTAATTTTTATCATATATGTAATTCATTATGAATTTCTTTATAATTTGTTGACCAAAATACCTCGCAGCAATTTTGTATTGCAAGGGAGTAGGTGGAAATAAGGAACAACGAATTCCTTCCTTGCAGCACTGACGAAAATATGTTCCTGGTGATGATATCGACAGTGAAATTGACCCTGAAATAAAATAATACTTAAGACTATGCCATGAGATCTAGTGTGTTCCTTGCCTGCGATAACAGAAGTTATTGTTGCTAGTGTACTTCCTATGGTAAACTAATTAATGTTATGCCTTATAATTCAAATCTCAAATAATCGTGAATATGATTACAGGACCTCAATAAACTGCAAGTTGATTACAACTGTCATAGTCCAATTAATGCAAAGTTTTACAATAAAAAAATTTCTTACTCTTTATTTCAAGTTGCTTAATGTGCATGGTCCATTCTGGTGGCTTTGTTTAGTAGTACTTAGTCCTCCTCACTATTAATTGTAGTTCGCGACCCATTGACTGCAATTCTTTTTGTAAACCTTCTTTCCCTCATTATTATTTAAAATGTGTCATCTAATTTGGTGAATGTTCTTAACCAAAATCTGTTCCCCCTCAGTGCCATTTAGATTATTACCTTCTCTGGTGACAACTCCCTACTCACACCTTCCTTCTCATCAGTGATGCTTATTTTGGGGAGTCTCTTTGGTGGCTACCCTTTCATAAGACCTCCTCCCCCAAAATAATGGTTATTGTTCATGGTGCACTGGGAGCTGTTCCTTTCCTTTGGAGGCACTTTCTCCCCATCCGCCTCGCTCAGTTTGTGATTTCCACTGGTAGTTTTCCTCTGCCAAGTGTCTGTTCTGTCCTTCAAAATCGTGTCCTTTATTATCCTCTCTGGCATCCGTTCTTGTCTTTAAACATACATTTCCTCGTTCTTGCTTATAAATAAGTATATCTTAGTTTAACCAGACCACTGAGCTGATTAACAGCTCTCCTAAGGCTGGCCCAAAGGATTAGATTTATTTTTACGTGGCTAAGAACCAGTTGGTTACCTAGCAACGGGACCTACAGCTTATTGTGGAATCCGAACAACATTATAGCGAGAAATGAATTTCTATCACCAGAAACAAATTCCTCTTGTTATTCACTGGCCGGTCGGGGATTCGAACTCGCCAATGTTATTTTCTTGGAGGTTTAATGTAATCTTTATTCAAGATATTTCCAGGCTGGCTGAGTTGACAAATATTACATAACAAATACTTTATGTATGTATGTATGTATGTATGTATGTATGTATGTATGTATGTATGTATGTATGTATGTATGTATGTATGTATGTATGTATGTATGTATGTATGTATGTATGTATGTATGTATGTATTCCAGAATTTTCGAAAATTGGGCGACTATATATACTGGCCAGAAAGAGAGAAAGCAATGTAAGTCTCATGTTTGAGGCATCTTATGCAGAAGAGTTCAGTGCTTCCAGTTTGACAGAATTTATTTTAGCATCTTGATTCAAGAAATTAACTGTTCTTTGGACACAGACTGTGACAAACTACTCTCATGGGCTACAGTCAGCCTGAAGGGCATTCACAGTGTTGTGAAAAAATGTAACTTATACGCTTCCTTTGTGTTTAAATCACACCAGTATAGAGCCATTACTTCACTCCACACACTGTATGAACCTAGAGTTTAAGTATGCTAAATCATGGTGGCCGAGATAGCTAAGCTCAAGGAATTGGCCAGGGAAATGGATTTGGAGGGCCAGGAATTAATGGATTTTGTGCAAGAACAACAAGACATAGCCCCTGCAGAGCGACAGAGAGAACGAGAAGCAGCAAAAGAGGAAGATTAAAGACAGAGAGCTTATAAAGAGAAAAATACAAGACAAGAAGCTGAAAGACAGTAGGAGCATGAACATCAAGTAACAAGACTCAAGGCAGACATTGGTAATGGAATTCCAGAGGACCAGTTAAGCAGGTTTGACAAGAAGCATGATGACATGGACACTTTTTATCAAAAGATTTGAGAGGCTTGAAGAGAGCTTAGGGACGAAAGGTCCCTTTGTCTCAGTTCATTACTAACAGATAAGGATCTCTAAGTTTTTTTATTTTTTTAGTATGCCTTCTGTTGGAGCCTAGAACTATGATAGCCTAAAAATATCACTGATAAAGTGATATGAGACGAATTAAGAGGGACGCGGGAAGATGATTCGTGAGACTAGGCCAGAACTAGGCAAGACTGCATTTGATTTTGTTGCTATAGTAGAGAGGAGTGGTGGAAAGAAAGTGCAAATGGTAATACAAGCAACAAATTTGGCAAGAGAACTCTTGTTATTCGAATAAATCAAAATCAACCTCCAGGCACCTCATTATATAACTATATCTTAGACGGCTGACACTTTTTCGAAATTGTGGCAAATTTGCCCTATATTTTAAGCATATCCATTCTATAAGCCTACAAAAATTGCATACTGTCCACGTATTGACTGTGAATTCATAGCTTGATATTCTTACTGTCATTAAGGGATTGAATGAATGCAACCTTCCAGTATGGCCACCATTTTTAGCAAGTGCAGCTGTCGAAAGGTGCTCAGCTAAGTCCAGAGTTGTAGTACTTGTCCCTGTCACGTCATATCTTCTTATATCCACATTTATTTAGTCCATGGCAAAATTCTGCTACTGCTGGCAAATTTGTCAAATATGGAATCCAGGCACCATCAATCTGTTGCCATCCCCAGTGTCTTGAATTGGGCATTGCTGAATGGTATACTAAAGACTTGCTCCAAATGTGCCCTGCCTGAAAGGCAGCTCTGTTGCAACGCTCTCTAAGTACAACCCACTTGGGAAAAGTTAATTATAAGCTCTTTGCTTCCCTGCAAAGAGATCAAGTCTAGGCTCCTTGCTTCCCTGCAAAGAGATCAAGTATAGGTTCCTTGCTTCCTTGCAAAGAGATCAAGTCTAGCCTCATTTATATCTTCACATGAACTGCTTTTATTGCACATTAGCACTACAAACTTTTTAATGGTTAGCGAGTCTTCATATACTACAGCTGCTGGTGTTGAACTTAGTTTGGTGACTGTAGGTGTAACATGCTGAAACAAAGTCCATGCTTGTCGTGCAGACTCCTTCCCCTTCACACGAATGGCAGACACTGTGTCGCACCCACTTGTAAAAAGATGGGCTGAGGCTTTTACTCCAGGGGTGTTGCAATTTCATGAATAGGTATCCACCTCATGTCTTTCCCTCTTCCAAATTTATTCCATAGTTTGTTCAAATCAATTTTTTCCGAGCTAGATACTGCTATGATGACAACATCAGTGTTTGAACTAGATATGATTGCACTTAAGATGTCTGTCTTCATGCTCTGCAGCATATGTAGCATACAAAAAGACTAGTATCTGCTTCTTTGTGAGTGCAGCTTTGCAGGTCAGCTGTGTCCTGTTCAGCTCTCTGTGGTATCATCTGCTTGAGATAAAACAATAATGTTTGCAAAAATGCAAATATTTCAGTTTTGTTTTGGTCATTCATGAGGAAGCTGGCACAATTGCCAAGAATTTTTGCAGTGCTGATCACTGCATCGAACTCCTTTACCTCTTTTTTTTTTTTTTTTGTGTTTTCATACTATCTGCCCTATATACCTCGAATACAGTTTGTGCTTGTTTGTATTTCTGTGTGCTTCTGTACCTTTGGCAGGAATTCATCTTTTGTATGAGATTTAAATGTAGACCCCTTTGTTGGTCTCATAGTATTTACAGTGCTGAACCATCCATTATGATTACATCAGTGGCAGGTTCTTTGTCATGGATGTCTGAGGCCTGCTGTTCTAGCAGGGGCAGCAGCACTGACTTAGTGCCCTGATGCATCTGCCCACCCTGTGCCAGTGATGGTTGGGAATTTTGGTTTTCATGTTGAAAGAATACATTCAAGTTATGTTGTCTTTTTGACGTGAGATGAATAGATTATGGTCTTCCATTATGGCTTGCAATGACTGTATGCACTTGGATTCTGTAGCAGGTGTCTTGTGACGGATCTGTAAAATTTTGTTCTCGTGTACTGGCTCATAGAATCTTCTTTGTGTCGTGAGTTGCTCAATAAAGTTTGTGAATTGTGCCTTTCTAAGGCTTTTCATAAGTCTGAAGGATTCACCAACTTTGCTGTTCATAATTTCATGACTGTCTAGCACAATCAGGTCCAATGAATCTTCCTCAAAATGTTGCCCATTTCTTTGATTACTTTTCTTAGATTATCTACCATTTCAAGAAACCTTACTTCAGGACCAGCCACTGCCCACCTTCTGAGAGCATCTGTATCTTCAAATTGCCCAATGGCTCCACCATCTTCCTGCACATGAGTATTATTCTGTTCATATGCTTAGTCTATAGCCACTGAGGAAAAAGGCCAAGTGGCTTTATGAACAGTGAAATTTCCCTTTGTAATTTCAACAAATGTGTTGTTCTGGAGTCTCCATGCCTCTCAAATGAACTGAAAGCCACCTGGCATAACAAACATGGTCAAGGTCAAAGAAGAAAGGAATGAATTCCTGCAGTACATCTTTGTACAAGTTGAAACTTAACTCCTGGTATGACTTGATGAAAATGAAAGGCAAAGTTCTAGCTGAAGCAAAAGATTCCAAAAGTAAAATTGTGGATGCCCTGACTCTTGTTTTCTGATCCCGCTTTCAAAACTTTGCTAACTTTCTTCTCCTTCCTGAATATATGCCATATAGGCGGCTTTGTGCAGCTGATATAAACTGCAGGATGTCACTTTGATGGACTAGACATGTCCTCTTCCCATATGAAGCAGGGGTAAATGAATCTACTGTTCCAGGAGTAGCTATTTCTGCTTCTGCAAAAGCATCAGTCCAACCACTGTTTTTCAAGAGATTACCAAGAACTTTGAGTGCTGCCATTTCTAAATGCACCCCTCCAAACATGATAACCATATCACCATACTACAAAGGTAATTCCCATTGGATTTCTTGGCAGTTGCAAGTAGTGGCTGATTAGCTGCTAAAACTGGGGCTTGGCCAGGGTTGAGAAACTGTGTAGTTGTTCTTGCAATACCCATGGCATGATTGATTATTGCAACTAAATTAAATGACTCTTGAAAAAGAGGTAACATTGATGACAATCATACTTCCAAGGATGCCAGTCACTTATGACAAACATGATGTGCTGCCCAAGATATTGAGACAACAATTTCACTCTTGCCCGACAAACAGACTTTCTCAAGCCACCCATAATAAAAATAGTGCAACTTGTTGGTTTCCTACACTTCCGCTGGATGAAGGGAGATGTACAGCCCCATCTTCTTTGGCTCAGCTCTCCTGCATTGGCACATCCTGTCCAGTTCAGGTGTGGCTTTTTAACTAAAATAGCATTTGGGAAACTGATGGCATAAGTTGTAAAGAAAAATATATTTTCGTATTTATTTTGAATCATGGATTTTTAAACATGTAATAATTGTGTAATCAGTTTCCCTTGATGAACCTTTTTTTAGTGGCAAAATACCCATCAATTCGGGTGACAATATTTGGTTCCTCACGGTAAACTGATTGTTTGATGTAAACAACCGTACTGCTGCTTATACGTTTCTCCAGAAGTTTGTTAAGACAGCAGTCAACAACAGAAGCAAAAGGGGAGAAGCTAGGTCCAGTCCAAGGAAGGCGGTTCTTCCACTCCTACCACCGTACCTGAAGACTTATTATATCGAGGGAGCGTATTCTCCCTCCTTGGCCCTCATATTTGTTCGTATGGACGCAAGGTCTTTTGTCATGAACGCCTAAGAAAACTATAGCCTGCAGACGGCTCTCGACTGGATCAGTCAACCGACTTACTTCTTAGCTGCATCGCTACCCACCATCGACACGGCGATCCTCCTTCTACTCCTTAGCAATTACTTAAAGGAACGGATGTGCTTGAGGTATGTCACCCTGAATAACAGATGCGGTATTTCAATGGTGATTTAAGACACATTTACTTAAGGCCTTTAGCGTTCTTAAGGTTCTATTTACTCTCAACCTGATAAAATAAATAACCCTTGGAAATATGTAATTTATATCTGAGGCAATTTGCTGAAGTTTTATTCATGTTTAAAAGTCCTGTATGAGTGACAGGTTATTTACAATTGGTTTTGGAATTAATCTTCCCTCATTAAGATTAAAGTTTTGACGGTTCTGATATAGGTTGTGCTAAAGGCAGTTATTGGTGTACTGTTTAGGTGACATTAGTTTCGGAGCGTCTTTACTTAACATATTTAATTTTAATATTGATTTTGCTGTTTCACTCGGGTCTTTAACAATAATATTTAGTGCTGTTTGCCTCTCTATTTACATTTGGAAAGTGGTTTCAAAGGTGCTTTTCAAAATTTCAGAATTCTAAGGGCGGGACTATTCAGTAATGGATTGGGGAGGCTCTGCATCACCTATTCAGTGATTAGGTTATCGCTGGCTAGGTTGCCTCTCTGAAAGCACACCTGTCCTTATCAACCAACATTTCGAGTATTAAAATTTCACATGATTGGTAATTGCACAGGAACATTAAATTAATAAATATTTTTAAATTATGATTGTTTTACTTATATTGTTCATTACTATAAAGTTTAGTCCACAAGTCTACCATTAGCTAGCATTGAACTACATGCCGAGTCTCACAGCTATACTGTAGTGTCAGCCAGTGTTACGTTGAGCTGATTATCCATTTCTGAAATGAGGATGAAAATGAGTTAAAAAGGGATTAATTCATTTCTAACTTTCAAAAATAAACTGATCAAGTTGAAGTTACCCAAAATCCATGTGTCGACTGACCTTTTACTTCCTATATAAACTTGAGTATAAATATAAGGCATTTTGTGACTATTTTGGATATGGTAACAGTCATCTTGGATGTTCCGAGACAACAAAATTATGTATCTCAGTACTTAGAGGCTTGCTTTCAATATTTCAACAGAAATTGAGAGTGATTGAGAAATTCCAGTTTGATTAAGCAATTAAATTTCAATATTCATATATCCAAATGAGGCCATTACAAAAACCTGATAGCCATCTTGGAAAGTGGCAAAATTCTGTGTGGCTGAAGGTTGTATATGAGAAAGAATAACTATTTTCCATATTTCATGCATGTATCACCATTTGCACTTTTTTCCCACTATTTTGGAATCGCCTATTCCACTACAAGGCTGCAGAGATATTTCAGCAGGTGAATTGACTTCACTGTATGCAGAAAAAAGTTTGATTTGGCAGGTGTGCTCATCAGAAATCAGTTTGTCAGCACTTGTTTGACCAAGATGTCCTAACCCTCAGTACTAGGAGAAATTGGTGAGATGATGACACTTTTTAAGTGGTACTAGGCAGCTCATGGGATAAATTAGTGGAATACCAAAAGCAAATGAAAAAGATTAGTGGGAGTATCTAGAAACCCAAGAACTACAAGATGTCCATGTGGCTGTTCAGGTGTTAAAGCAAAAGGCAACCAATGCTATAGTAATGGATGAAATGAAGGAAGTGACCACCACCGTGATTTGTGAGGATGTTGACATAGCCCATTTGGAAGATTATTTTAAGATGGTAGGATGAAGCTAGCAGATGGAGCTGAACAACCTGAGAAGCAGAGGAACAACACTGAAATTTTCCTTTTAATGAAGATTAGAAAGGCAAGGAGGAAGGGCTGTTCTAGGAGATACAGGTTGTTCAAGTTCAGTTGCATGTAGCAGTTTGGTAACTGAGTATAAAATGACTGATAGGAAACGCGTTTGTGCAGTCATTGATCGAAGTATCCATAAATATTAAGCTGCAAAGATTTATGTGGACACTCCAGACTGTGTATGAAAAATACATGCTATGTGCCTAGATAACCCCATTTATGACCTTATTCTTGGAAACATTCTGGGCATATAAGGCCTTGAAGAAATGCTTAGAGATATGGCTTGGATGGATGAGATAATTGTAGGGATAGACAAGCTAAAGGACAAGCAAGTGAGAAATGATGTGAGGATGGACTTAGAAATTACTGAAATGGCTGTGGCTGTGACCAGAGCTCAAACCAAGTGATAGAAGTGTAGCATCAAACCACTGGAAGTTACTTCTAGTACTGCACATGTAGGGGCAGAAAGAAGCTCAGCAGAAGGATCTCAGTCTAACCAGTCAATGGAGAAGTGCCAAAACTGATGCAGAATGGGGGACCAAGGATGAAGGGACTTTTAAATCAAAGGTTATTAATGGCATATCATAACATGAATTCCATGGCAAGGTGGCTGGGGAAGTGTGACAAATCTTAGTGCTGGAGATATGTTGTGCCCAAAGTGAGGAAGTTGGCCTGCAAGTACATCATTTGTGGTATATCTTGGACATAAGAAAAAAGACTGTCATCCCTGTAACCAGCAGTTTCCACTTCCCAGGTATGATTAAAGACATTAGCAAATTTTGCAGGACCTATGACATTTGCCAGAAGAATGCACCTAGGGGCCATGCCAGCAAAATAGAACCAAAGGAGAGCTATTAAGGGAGGAACCATTCAAGAGAGCAGTAGATCTGACTGGACCTATATCAGCAGTATTAGAGAAGCCAACAGGTACATCCTAACTCTGGTGGACTTTGCTACATGGTACCAAAAGGCAGTAAGACTCCCTGAAATAGAAACAAGCGTGTAGTGACAGGCACTACTAGAAGTTTTCATCAGGGCAGGATTGCTTAAGGAAATTCTCTGTTACTAAGGTTTCAGTTTACTGCTGAGATGATAAAAGAGGTGGGTCATCTTGTGAGTGTGAAGCACCTGTTTACAACTTCATAGAACATAAGATGTAATGAATTTGCGTGAAAGGATGAACTGTGTGCTGAAGTCTATGCTGAAGATGTGGCAGGATAGACCAAAGGATAGGGAGTCTATCTACCAGCAATCTTGTCTGTGTACTGAGAAGTACTGCAGTTGATTTTCACTGTTTGGACTACAACATGGAAGGACAGTGAGAGAGGACTAATAGATTTTCAAGGAATTTTTGACCAAAGACTGCAAGGGTGAAATGAACTGAGGAATCACCTGGAAGATCGCCTGAAGGAGTCTATATGGAACTCAAATGCATCACTGCCACAAGATGGCCAGAGACTGTCAGATCCTGACTGGCTATACAGTGAGAGGGGAAATGAGTGAAACAGTACCAGCTGCTGCTAAAGAAGAGGGATGTCTGAGCACAACTGCCATTGAGGAGGAAGCCAATGAGGACCAGGTAAATATGAATGAGTGTTGGTTGGAATTTTGATCATAGAAAGAAGAGAAATACCAAGATGCCATCGTTAGTGATGAACTAAGCAAGCAGCAGAAGAGCCACTATTACCATTACTGGAGGTATATCAAAACATGTTAACCAGCAATCCAGGAAAAAACCTTGATGGGATACTACTGCATTAAAGACAACAGAAAAGCCAGTCAGAGGAAAGATGTGTCCTTTGCAATATGCTACCAAGGGACCGATTTTGGAAGAAGCTGAGGAAATGCTCAAAATGAGAAAAGGTCCACTTTTGCATACAGTTTACCAGTAATGATGGTGAAGAAGGATGGATGGAACAGGTTCTGTGTAGATATCATCGACTGAACACCATAACCTGAGGCTATGATGATAAAACTTTGTAATGAAAAAGGTGCCACCAAAGTGTAATGAAACATGCAATATTGGTAGATCCAGATGGAAGTAGCATCAAAGATAATGGCAATGTTTACAACTTTGAATGGATGTTCCCAGATCAAGAGGATGCTGTCTGGATTAGTTACTCAGCAATGACTTTCAACAAGGGGGATAGGGAAAATACTAGCTGGAGCCAATAAACCTGACTAGTTTGTAGATAATGCGTTAACTCATACAGCATCAGTGAAAAACACATAGAGGTGATCAAGAACCCATTCCAGAGAGTGAAGGAATCAGAACAGACTATCGAACATAATTATCAAATTGGATACAGCAATGCAAAATTATTTGAATCCAAGGTCAGCTGTAATTGGATTGCCATGAACGAGGCAAAGCTGTTGAAATTCCAGGATACATCACTGCATAAGACCAAGATGCAACTGAGATCATTCTTAGGTTTGACAGGATACTAAAGGAAGTTTGTTGTTCATCCAGTGCCTTTGACTGACCTAAAGAAGGGATGACTAAACAAGGTGACATGGAGGAACCTCAACCTTTGGACATGCACAAATACTATGAGTACTAGACTTCAATAGGAATTTTCATAATGAGGACAGATGCACTGAATGAAGGACTGAGAGGAATACTGTTACAAGACTTTGCTGACGACATATCTACAATTGTATATGTAAGTAGAGAGCTCAAGGAGAACAAGCTCAACTACTGCACCATTGAAGAGAAATGTCTGGTGATAGTAACTGTAGTTAAGAGATTCCATCTGTACCTGTAAGGGGTAGATTTCATGATGCAGACAGACCATAGGCCACTGGGGTGTCCCTAACAATGCAAGATTAAAAGGCCAAGGATTATGAGATTGGCCACAGCTCTCCAGAGCGTTTGGAAAGGAGAGCATTCTGGCAGAGCCCAGCATTGGCGCAGATTACCTCATCAAGCTAAATTGAAAAAAGAATAATGAGATCATTTTTCTTTAGTGGGGGTGAGTTGTCAAAGTTTAATTTATAAGATTACTATTTTTTTTTTTCATAGTCCCTCCTATATATTGCAGTTTCGAGAATAGGCGAAATCTTTCATTTTCCGAGGTGCTCGAGAACCTTCATTTAATATATGTTAATTTTACAAAGATGCTTAGTTATGAAGAAATATATTATTGCAAGAAGTTAGTAAAATATTGTTATGTTTATCTTTAAGAGCCATTTTCTCAGATATTTCCACGCTGGACGAGTTGACGATGATTAAGATAATGTCTACTCTGTGTGTGTAATTCCTAAATTTTCCAAGCTAGTGATGACCGTATATTCCCGAGAGAGAGAGAGAGAGAGAGAGAGAGAGAGAGAGAGAGAGAGAGAGAGAGAGAGAGAGAGACCGACCACGTTTCATATTCCGAGTCGTCTTACGCAGATAGAAAGAATTCAGGGTTTTCACTTCATCAGAATTCGTTTTAGCGTTTTGATACAAGAAATAGGCTACGATCAACCTGGGTTGAATAGGGTGTGGAGTATTGTGAATAAATTTTAATTTTTCATTAAGTTGGTGTTTTAATCGTACTAAGTATAAAACTATTGGCTACTACCACAAACGAACTAGATATCACATACTGTGTGATACCTTCATATGGCACCTGTAGTTTCTGGTGCTTTTTGTTGGATGTTCCTTTCGTTAAACTTCCTTCCCTTAAATAATTCATATAAGTTCCACTGAGCGATCATCTGGTTATTTTCTTTTGAATGATCAATTCCATAGCCTTTGTGATTATGGAGATCGAGACAAAAATAATCTGCCCACAAACCTGCTAAGCAGTTCATGCCTGACTCTTTGTCTCTTCGCAACTTTATGAGGAATAGCCTAGATGTAAGTTTCTTAAAAACTTATTTCCTCTGTTGACATAAACAGTGAATTATGTATCCATTTATTATGGATTGCCGTGGGTGTTCATTGCTCCCTTAAAATGTATATACCATCAAACAGGAGGGCATCGAAGAAGTAATGCGCACTCATGGTGTAATAGACCACACTCTCACCCCAGAAATTCATGAGATTCTTCCGCTCACTCTGTGCTATTCGTCTATATGGAAGAGGAATATATATATATATATATATATATATATATATATATATATATATATATATATATATATATATATATATATATATATATATATATATATATATATATATATATATATATATATATATAATATATATATATATATATATATATATATATATATATATATATATATATATATATATATATATATATATATATATATATATATATATATATATATATATATATATATATATATATATATATATATATATAGTGTGTGTGTGTGTATATACATATATGTCATGGTATGACAATGTAAATTGGAACCAGTAATTCCATTTAAATTGTAATGTGAATGGACTTAGCAAAAAGTATATATATCTGTGTGAGCACGAGAGAGGTGTTGTTTTGAATCACAGATCTGGTCCTTCAAGTCGCACATGTCAGCAAAACATGTCAGCAGAACATGTCAGCAAGCGTCCATGTGTTGTTTGGAAAACAGTATGTCAGCATAAAGCCATGGCCTCTTTTGTTCTGAGCTGAGAGCAGTCACGTAGGCGGTAAGAGATCCTTGGGAACGAGGTCATTGTGTGTCCGTGTGTGTGTAACTGATAAGTCTTGTTGTGATGTAGTGTGGAAGTTTTGAGACAGATCAAAATGGGAAATCCTCCTGTGTAGACCCATTGTTACCTTGTTGTACAATATTCCAGAATATAGTCACACAGAATCCCATTATGGAGTTTGTCTAAATCCTACCAGAAGAACTTTACTATTTATAAGACGTAAACTCATGCACAACCATGGAGAAACATTTGAAGATGCAAATCCATTTCTCTGACTGTATTGACGACGGTCCACATAATCAGATATACTTGGATACTCGCAAGACTACCCAACATTAATGGTGGCAGCGGACCTACATTTTTGGAAAGGAAACTACGATAAGGCAAGATGCCTAAACAACTATAGACAGACGTCATCTTCATCACCTACATGGTCGACATCGGACGAACGGTTGTGTCATCAAACGTCTTGGAAGATAGAGGCAAACATACAACACCAGGACGGTCGGCGGCGACGCGCTTAGAGAGAGAGAGAGAGAGAGAGAGAGAGAGAGAGAGAGAGAGAGAGAGAGAGAGAGGGGGAAATCTCCACCAGACCTTGGTACCAATTCCTTCTCGATGCGTTTCAAGTGCAGCGGCATTCCACATCAACATTCGACAACACAAGAAAATTCAACATCCGCAGTAGGGTCCTTCCGATGACGTGTACCTAGACAGGCGGAAGTCGGACGGCAGAGGAACTTCGTCAACCTACTTACGAGAATCCAATATAAGCTAAGTACAGCCTTCTATCTATAACAGTTAGTAATCTCATCTTGCAGTTGTTCCTGACTCGGGCGGCAGGTTGCTGATATAAGGTGAGCGGTGCCGTAGATTAATACTCTTTCCTTGCAGAAGAAGCAGTTCCCGGTATCTCATTTTTTATTTTTGTGCTCTTTATTTTTTACTCTTGACACATGGTTAACTCTCTTCTTTTTCAGAAAGTGCATTTATTACTTATTGATAGTGGACTATATGATGCATTTTTCATAGGTGATGTTATTTTTTAGCGAATATATGAGTCTCTGTTGGGATTTACTTGCGTTCCTGGTATAGATATATGAGGTTACGTAGCGGCCGTGTTTATTCATATAGGTTTCAAGATCACTTAGAGAATAGGCGTGCGGCTAGGAGACTTAATAAGAAGATGAATCCCCCAAGCCCAGGTGGGAGTAGTCCCCCTAACCCAGCTCCCCCACAGAATCCTGTACTGACGGTAGTTAATGCTAGATCGGCAATTGTACCGTTTGCAGGTCGGGTTAATGGATTTTTGACACAGGGTGTCGAGTCTTGGATTTCGTCTGTAGACGTTCACCTGGCGGCAAAGTCCATTACCGATCAGTCTATACAATTGCAGGAGGCAAAGAGTTTTATAGACTATGCTAAAGGGGATGCGGCGCATACCTACGGGGAATATCTTTTAAAGAAACAAACACTTGGGATGCTTTCAAAACCAAGCTGCGTTCCATCTATGGGAGACAGGATGCATTGGATGAAGTCCTTGCTTTACGTAATGTAATAAAAGTAGCATTTATGACTAATCTCAGTGGGGTGGATAGGGCAGCTCTGATAGGAGATAGGCTCGAAGAATATAACGGGCAATTTGATGCTTCAAGTTGGGTCAATGGTAATGCGCATCTCAGTTCCAAATCTCTTTGTAGGTTTTTTATTTGACACTAATAACAGCGATGTTACCTGAACCTTTGATTAAGTGTTTTGATGAGAAACTAACATCAGATAGCACGGAATTGGATATATATAGTCAAATTCGGAAACACTTGTCCACGTGTACAGATCTCGATCCTTCTATAGTTCAGGCTTTTACTAAACAGGAAAACAAACCTCACACTTCTTCATCACCGCAACAGGTTAACTTGGTCACTAATAATTCATCAACAGTCGTTTGCTTTAATTGTAAACGTCCAGGGCACATGATAAATGAGTGTAGGACACGGTATTGTTCAGTTCATAACAGTTCATATCACGGGTATTATCAGTGTAACGCTTAGAAAAAGAGTCCAAACAGTAACACAAACACCCAAAGTGCTGGTAATGATACTAGGAAGAAACAATACCATGGGGGAAAGAACAAACAATTCAAGCAGAATAGTAATGTAGGGCAGAAACAAGCACAGACAAACCGTTCTTCAGGAAAATCAACTCCAAATCCAGCAGTTCAAAATAACCAGGGTCAGTGAATTTTCAGAATGCCAGCGGACAGGCAAACACCACGCAGCCAACTTAATGGGGAGGAGAGTGATGTTGGGTTATCATCACTTTTGAATCAAATAATAAATTTAATATTCTCCAAGATATGTGTGAGGACAGGAATTTTCAAGAAATTGAGGTAGATTTTTCCAAACATGCAGAGCGCGGTCCTGTAGATTTTTGCAAAATTCACGCTATTATTGGTTCAGAAGAAATCAGGCCAACTTTGCATGCAGTTAGTTTAGAACATAAACATCTCATCCTGTTTTTTGATTCGGGTACTCCACGTAACATAATGGATTTACGTACTCATCACCTGTTGTTTTCAAAATTTCCTATCGAACGCGCCAACATTCGTTTGTCAGGAATAGGTAATAATGAATTGGAAGTAGTGGGAACAACTCAAATACAATACAGGTTGGGGCAACGTACTTTCACGGACACCTTTATCGTTATTAGTAATATTAGTATGTACCCAGTAGTTATTATGGGTTATCCATCAATGTCATTATATAACGTAATCTTGACACCCACAAAACACGGAGTGTTTATAAAAGGAAAATTCTATCGGTCTTCACACACATTGAAAACTGTTTTGGATCAGAAGGAGACAGTCAGTGAGAAAGTAACATACATAGGGGAACCACTCGCCTGTCTCATAAGTGATGAAATTGTTAGAGCCACCCAACATAACTCTCAGGCACCCGCCATTGCTGTTTTACACAAATCGTTGAGCCAAACACACCATCATATCTGACGGTATGGGTTAGAAAAAAGATACCAGGTTCAGAGATTTTAATTCTTCCTGACACTTAAAAAATCAATGGGCTTTCAGTCACGCAAGCGTTGTACACAGTAAATTCTGATCATTGGGTCAACATTGAAGTTTTTAATAATTTAAATGCTGCTTTAACCATACATGAAAATCAGCATATTGTCAACATCGAAGCGTATAAACACTGAATTCTTACAGTTGCTGAAATTAATTCCACTGAATCAGCAATAGATGAACCTCTTTTAAAAATAATTAAAGGCAAAATTGAAGCAGACGTCTTAGATAGGGATATAAGTAAGAAATTTTTTGAGCTACTATCCAAATATAGTGATGTTTTTTCTACAAGTACTGGAGCTTTAGGCAAAACAGAAGTCATCGAACATCAAATTCGTTTAAAGGATAAGGACAAAGTCATTTATGTACCTTCATATCGTCTACCTGCCAAATTTCTGAATGAGATCAATGTAGAGGTAGATAAAATGTTAAAGGAGGGGGTTATTAAGAAATCTAACAGTCCTTATAATTTTCCCTTGATAGTCGTACCTAAAAAGGATAAAACCTGGAGGATTTGTGTTGACTTTCGCAAGCTCAACGACCAAACTATCCCTGATCGTTTCCCAGTACCATGTACAGATGATATTTTATCTTTATTAGGGCAAAATAAATTCTTTACTTCCTTGGACTTACTTAAAGGCTTTCACCAGATGCCCTTAGCTAAGGACAGTACACCGTACACTGCTTTTAGTACAGCTCTGGGTCACTACGAATTCCTTGCCATTTGGGCTACGTTGTGCCCCTATTACGTTCACTAGAATGATCAATATAGCGTTCGGAGACTTACTTGGGAACATTCTCCATGCTTATATGGACGATCTGGTAATCTTTTCTAATACTTTAGAAGACCATCTAAGTAAATTAGAAATAGTCCTTCAAAGTTTAAGGGGACATCATTTAAAGGTAAAAATTTCTAAATGTGATTTTTTAAAAATGAATTAGACTATTTGGGTTTCATGGTATCACGGCAAGGTCTTAAAGTAGTCCATGATAAAATCTCTGCTATTAGTAAATTTCCCGTTCCTACTAACGTTAAAGGTATACAGCAGTTTCTCGGGGTTTTGGGTTATTATCGTCGGTTTATCCGGGATTATTCAGTGATAGCAGCTCCTTTAAGTGATCTTATAAGGAAGGATGTAATTTTTAAATGGGAATCCCAACATCAAATCGCTTTTGATACCTTGAAAGAGAAAATGAGTTCTGCTCCTATTCTAAAGTTTCCCGATTTTACTAAAGAATTTATTATTGCAACCGACGCTTCAGACCAAGGGGTAGGGGGTGCGTTACTCCAGTGGCATGACAACAAGTTTTTTCCCATTGCCTTTTATTCTCGTAAACTAAAAACGTCAGAGAAGAAATATGCAGTAATAGATAAAGAATGTTTAGCGATAGCTAATTCGTTGGTACATTTTAAATATATAATTTTTGGGTACAGTGTTAAGGTTCTGACTGATCATAAGCCCCTTACTGATTTCTTTAAAGGTTTCAATCATAGCCCTAAAAGAACTCGGTGGCATATGATTATCCAGGACTTTGGAGCTAAAATTGGATACTTACCCGGTAAAGCAAACGTAATAGCCGATGCGTTATCACGTAATCCCGTACCAACTCAATCATTTCCATTCGATGGGCTAGAAGAAATTCCTACTTCTTTGCAGGCCATGAAAATTGCTATCGAAAATGGTCAATCCTTAGCCCAAACAATAGAGAATATTACAGATATAGGATGGAATGTAGATTCAGTACGACAAGAACAAATGAAAGATCAGAAATTAAGAGTAATAATAGACACATTAAATAGGCAGCCGGATGATAAGGAATATTTGAAATATACTAACCAATATTTCTTGGTTAAGGATAACATTCTATGCCGATCTGTGGCTAGGAAAACCAGGAGTTCAACACAGTTGACTAACGACCAGGTGGTTGTACCGGTTACTTTAATACCAACCGTTCTGAAATGGCTTCACAACCATCCTTTACATGGTCATCCTGGGTTCGAAATAACATCCCAAAAGGCCAAGTCTTTATTTTACTGGTCTACTATGTTAAAAGTTATTAGGAAATATATTAAAAACTGTGATATATGTTTCCGTCATAAGGGCCATACTAAGACTCCTGTAGGTCTCAGAACTTATCCTGTGCCTAGTAAACCTTTTGAAAGGGTACACCTTGATTTATTAACAGGTTTTTACGAGACAGGCCGGGGGAATAAAAACCTCTTAGTGATAATAGACGCTCTTGCACGGTATACTGAACTAATACCATTAAAAAGTAAAACAGCTATTGAGTGTGCTAGGAAGTTTTATGAGTGTTATATATACAGACACGGGATCCCAAATATGATAATCTCCGACTCAGGAGGAGAATTCAATAATCACTTCCTTAACTCATTGTGTGAGATTCTACAGATTAAGAAAATAAACACTATGATCTATCATCCTGAATCGAATGGTTTGGTCGAACGTGTTAATAGGAGGGTGTTAGACATACTGCGTGTAAACATAGGTGGTATGGACCCAAATTGGGATATTGCAATACCCACTGTGTCCAGTACCTTAAATAACAATTTTCATGCTTCAATCCATATGTCTCCCCATGAAGCTGTTTACGGGATACCTGCTAGGACACCTTTCCACATTCTCACACCTACAACTAATTTGTCAGATCCATTGAAGGATATAATAGATGTTAGCCGGAGTAGATTTCAGGCACTTTATCAAAACCTCTTACAAGCTCAAGTGTTAATGAAGAACGCACATGATAAAAAGGCTAAGGTCGCAAAACCTTACCAAGAAGGAGATACAGTTTATGTACAGGTTTATGTTAGGAAGGGGCTAAATTGGAAGTTATTGCCTAAATTTGAAGGTCCTTTCACAGTTATAGAAGTTTTAGTGGGTAACCGACTTAAAATTCGGAATCAGTCCGATACAACGGATGTCCGAACTGTTTCTATCTCTCATATGAAGGCTTAAGACAATGGTTTGTTATGAAAAAATTAATTGTTCTGAGATATATTTTTCTATTAAACTTTATATATCATTTGAGTGGTGCAATGTTTTTTTTAAATACATCATTTACAAAGGATTTTTTTATTGCAGGCTCCAATATGAAGCTTGTCAAATTATACCCTGCACTATTCCTATCAGTGTTTTTTGTGATTGGGAAGAGTTCTGAAATAACTTTACATCATTTTTCTATTGTGGAGGAAATGAATAATTTCTTTCTAACTGACAGTAATATAGTTTTAGAAGTCAACCCTTTAACGCCGAAGCCCTATTTACAAAAACGTCTCCCGTATGCCGGCGGCGTTTGGTGAGTTAGCGCCGAGGTGGAAAAAAAGTTTTTTTCAAAAAATCACAGCACGCTTAGTTTTTAAGATTAAGAGTTCATTTTTGGCTCATTTTTTTTTCATTGCCTGAAGTTTAGTATGCAACCATCAGAAATTAAAAATATCATTATCATATATAAATATTGGAATATATGACAGCGAAAAAAAATCGTATATAATTGTATACAAATCACGCTGTAAAACAAAACAGTTAAAGCTAATGACTTAATTTTTTTAGTTGTATTTTACACTAAATTGCGATGATTTTGGTATCTAACAAATTTTAAAACGATCAAAGCAACACAGAGAAAATATTATCACAAAATGATGCATGAATTAGTAACGCGCGGACGTAAAAATTTTTTTTTTTCAAAATTTCACCATAAATCTAAATATTGTGCTAGAGACTTCCCGTTTGTTGAAAAATGAAGCTAATTGATTGAATATTACTAGACTGTAAGTGATTTTAGCTTACAATTGCAGTTTTCGACCATTTCGGTCGAGTTAAAGTTGACCGAAAGTCGAATTTTTTCTATTTATCGTGATTTATATGAAAATATTTCAAAACTGATAAAAGCTACAACCATGAGTTAAATTTTTTTTGTTGTATTGTAAATGAAATTGCGCACATTTTCATATATAAAACGTTATGTATCGACAAATATAAAACGGTGCAAATATTACGACAACGAGACGAAAGAATTTCTGAGATGTTCGGCCGAGTTACCGCGCAGACGTAAGGAAAATGTTTTTTTTAAATTCACCATAAATCGAAATATTGTGCTAGAGACTTCCAATTTATTGCAAAATGAAGGTAAACGATTGAATATTACTAGAATGTAAGAGTTTTAGCTTACAATTGCGTTTTTTGACCATTTCGGTCGAGTTAAAGTTGACTGAAGGTTGAAATTTTGGCAGTTATCGTGATTTATGTGAAAATATTTCAAAACTGATAAAAGCTACAACCATCAGCTAATTTCTGTTGTATTCTACATGAAATTGCACACATTTTCATATATAAAAGTTTATGTAACGACTAATGTAAAACGATGCAAACATTACGACAACATGACAAAAGAATTTCTGAGATGTTCAGCCGAGTTACCGCGCGCAGACGTAAGGAAAAAATTTTTTTTTTTCAGAAATTCACCATAAATCGAAATATTGTGCTAGAGACTTCCAGTTTGTTGCAAAATGAAGGTACATGATTGAATAATACTAAAATGTAAGAGTTTTAGCTTATAATTGCGTTTTTTGATCATTTCGTTCGAGTTAAATTTGACCGAAGGTTGAAATTTTGGCAGTTATCGTGATTTATATGAAAATATTTCAAAACTGATAAAAGCTACAACCATGATTTATTTTCTGTTGTATTCTACATGAAATTGCGCACATTTCCAAATATAAAACTTTATGTAACGACTAATATAAAACAGTGCAAACATTACGACAACGTGACGAAAGAATTTCTGGCGCGGACGTAAGGAAAAAGTTTTTTCAAAAATTCACCATAAATCAAAATATTGTGCTAGAGACTTCCAATTGGTTGCAAAATGAAGGTAAATGATTGAATATTACTAAAATGTAAGAGTTTTAGCTTACAATTGCGTTTTTTTACCATTTCGGTCGAGTCAAAGTTGACCGAAGGTTGAAATTTTGGCAGTTATCATGATCTATATGAAAATATTTCAAAACTGATAAAAGCTATAACCATGAGTTATTTTTTGTTGTATTTTACATGAAATTGCGCACATTTTCATATATAAAACTTTATGTAACGGCTAATATAGAACAGTGCAAAAATTACGACAACATGACGAAAGAATTTCTGAAATTTTCGGCCGAGTTACCGCGCGGGCGTAAGAAAAAATTTTTTCAAAAATTCACCATAAATCGAAATATTGTGCTAGAGACTTCCAATTTGTTGCAAAATGAAGGTACATGATTGAATATTACTAGAATGTAAGAGTTTTAGCTTACAATTGCGTTTTTCGACCATTTCGGTCGAGTCAAATTTGACCGAAGGTTGAAATTTTTTGTAGTCGACGTTTGCTACATCCACTCGGCATTCAACAGACAATTTTAGTCGACGTTTGCTACGTCCAACAGGCGTTTAAGGGTCAATATGAACGCTATTTTTATTAGTGAAAATGATGTACTGGCTCTGAAATCGGAATTGACTCTTTTTGCTCAATCCCTTGAAGATTTGCATAAATCTTATTTATTTAACAATGATCCAACGTCGCCTAATCAAGTTAGTGACACGGTTAATATGCTTTTTTGGAATTAAGGAATAAAACATGCGAAGCTGAATTCTTAGCTCGTGATTTGCTTATGTGGTCAATGCCTCATGAAGCTACAGAAAGGCGTAACCCACTTGTTTTAGCGGCATTAAACTTGTTTGGTTCAGTAGCTGTTCTTGGTTTGGGAATTTCTAATCGGCTTAAACTTCGCGATCAAGGGGTTAAAATCGAAAATCTGGAACATCAACAAGAGGTATTAGCAGGAGAACTAAACAGGCAAATTCAAGCTTTGAACGGCGTAATTAGTAAAGTAAATGAACAATCACAACATTTCAATCAGGTTCATGACACTCAAGTACTGTTAGCAACTTTGATTTATTATCATACTAAAATTGATCATGTATCCTCGAGAGTTTCAAGCTTTATTGAAAAATCAAAGGACTATGTGGAGGCCATAACACTTGCTGCTAAAGGCGTTTTGTCTCCTCATTTGTTACCAATTAAAGATCTTGCTCAAATTATCAGTAATGTTCATGATAAAATGCGTTATGTTCCAGTAGTAGATTTTCATAAGATTGAATTTTATTACAGTTTGATCACAGTTAAAGTTGACCTTAATAAGATCGTAATCGACATTCCTTTTAACCCATCAGATGCGTGGAAAGCGTATAAGATTTCGCCTTTTCCTACGTATGTATCTAACGTCTCGACGCCTATTATTAATAACCTGTCAGCTCTAGTATTGGTTTCCGCCAATGAGGAAACTTTTACGGTAGTCAGAGATCAAGAACTGTTAAATGATTGCTATGATGTTATGGGTTTTAAGGTGTGCAGGATCGATTTGTTTGAATTCGGGAATATATCAAATATGTCCTTGGGTTCATGCGAATTGGACTTAGTACTTAACAGAACCTCTCCCCATACACGTGAACATTGTTTGGATGGTCTGGTCAGGTATAACGACAATCAGTTTCGTCACAGGCTCTTGAATGGCACGGCATTCGTCTTCTCTGCGGAAGCATACAGCGTCGTTTGCCCAGACGGAACTAGGGCATCAGGAAACATGTTCGTCGTCAATGATGGTTGCACTGCTACAACGTCGTCGCATATAATACGTGCGATGGTTACTATCATCCATGGGCGTAATTTCTTCATCAATACATCGTGGGGGAACACCAGGCTGCAAGGTCTGACAATTCCCTACAGTAGGCCCGTCGAAAACGCTATTGCAGCATTGGACCTGTTATCTCCTGTGAACCGTTCTATTGTTCGCCACGACTTTATTCTCCTCTACGTGTTAATTGCCATCGGTATGCTGCTAGGATCCGTGGGCGTAGCGAAATCCTGTGGTGCTCGTAGGTCCTTATTAGATATGAGTCATTTTGTGTATAGGGTTAAATAATGTGATAACTGGCCATTATTTTCATTAAAACCCGACTACACAGAGATAGACTGAAAAGGTTTTTGTTGCAGGGGTAATAAATGCAGGGTGAAGAAAAACAGTGGTGGTGATATTTACTATAAACTTATATAATGGCTACATTTATTTCTTTAATAAAAAATAATACATATGAGTCAATATATACATGTTGTAATTTATACATAGAGTGGCATATTGGTCAATCAAGATATGCACTGCAGTTAAAAATCTGGATATCCATACTGGTCAGTCTAACAGGATAACTATGAGTTATGTCTGTTTCATCTGGTTTATATAAGTATTCTGTTTTAAATAACCTCATCATATGATTATTATTATTGTTTTGTCTGGATGCATTTTTAGGCATTGATTTTTTAATCTTCATCTTTGCATATGTATTCATGAAACTCGTGCACATAACTATAAAACATATTTCTACATATAATTTCTATATATAATCTTCATTCACATTATCAGTATACTGAATGTTGAAAGTGTATTGTTTTTGCTTTGCTTTCTGAGTAGTTATAGTTACCTCATGAGTGAATGTTTTGGTGATTTCGTTCCTGTTGTGTTTTTACGTGGCTGAGCAAATGTCATGGTATGACATGATGTAAATTGGAACCGGTAGTTCCATTTAAATTGTAATGAATGGACTTAGCAGAAAGATATATGTGTTGTTTTTTTGAATCACAGATCTGGTCCTTCAAGTCGCACATGTCAGCAAAACATGTCAGCAGAACATGTCAGCAAGCGTCCATGTGTTGTTTGGAAAACAGTATGTCAGCATAAAGCCATGGCCTCTTTTCTTCTGAGCTGAGAGCAGTCACGTAGGCGGTAAGAGATCCTTGGGAACGAGGTCATTGTGTGTTCGTGTGTGTAACTGATAAGTCTTGTTGTGATGTAGTGTGGAAGTTTTGAGACAGATCAAAATGGAAATCCTCCTGTGTAGACCATTGTTACCTTGTACAATATTCAGAATATAGTCACACAGAATCCCATTATGGAGTTTGTCTAAATCCTACCAGAAGAACTTTACTATTTATAAGACGTAAACTCATGCACAACCATGGAGAAACATTTGAAGATGCAATTCCATTTCTCTGACTGTAGACAGTCCACATAATCAGATATAATTGGATACTCATAAGAGTACCATGCATATATATATATATATATATATATATATATATATATATATATATATATATATATATATATATATATATATATATATATATATACGAGGGTAAGGCAAAAAGTTCCAGGAAAAATTGTTGAAGCTTTGCAACAAGTTTATGGAGATTCTAGATCAGTTGTTTATGATTGGATAAAGCATTTAGGATGGTCAGGAGGACCTCAAAGACAACCCAAGAGAGGGAAGACCATCGATGCAAAAAATGAAAGAATTGTTTGGTGCAGAATCTAGTGGATGAAGATCGTCGGATTACTATCGATATGATAGCTAATGAAACTGGGATCTCCATGGTTCCGCATTTTCAATTTTAAATGAAAATCTTGGTTTGAGTAAACTTTCAGCACGTTGGGTCCCAAAGCGTTGCGCGAAGACCAACTGCATCAAAGAGCTGAACTTTCTCTTGCAGTTTTAACGAAGATTGAATCAAATGAATCAGAGTTTTTGACCGGATTATTACTGGAGATGAAACTTGGATCCATCAATATGACCCAGAAAGTAAATTCAATCAAAGCAATGGTTACCAAGAAGTTCAGCTGCACCAGTGAAGTTCAAAGTGGCATTCTGCCCAAGGTTATGTTTTGGGACTCCAAAGGAGTGATTTTGATTGATTTCATCACCGGGAACTCTACAAAGTGTTTTGCAAAACTGAAGACTGCATAAAAACGTCGAGAAAGTTGCACCGCACAATTTTGTTCCATCATGATAACGCTCCAGCACATTCATCAAGGGTTGCAAGAGAAGTCATACGGAAATTTAGGTGGGAAACTCTTCCACATCTTCCTTATAGTCCCTGATCTTGCTCCTTCAGATTTTTCCTGTTCCCAAAACTCACACAACACTTAAGAGTCCGGTTTGGATCTTTGGATGCTGCTAAACATGCAGTTTCAACATGGTTTAATAGAAAGGCCCCAAATTTCTACAAAGAAGGGTTGCAGAGGTGGAAACAGCGCCTTGAAAAGTGTATATTATATAGATATGTATGATGTTTGAATTTCCTTAAATAAAGAGTATATTGAATTTTTCCTGGAACTTTTGATATATATATATATATATATATATATATATATATATATATATATATATATATATATATATATATATATATATATATATATATATATATATATATATATATATATATATATATATATATATATATATATATACAGTATATTGGGAGAATGAAACTGGATTTTTGTAAACTGCCTGAGGGCCAACACATAGCACTCAGAATATAAGCAATAGATGTAATGAATAGACTGACCTACCTTGACATCACATCTAAGTAAACAGAGAAGTGGAGGTCACCTTTGAAAACTAGTCAGTGACTTTGAATTCAATTTATTTGCAAACTGAGCAATCAGGAAATTAATATGAAAGGGCTGACTGAGCAGCAAGTAAGGCACCTACAATGTGCAATAAAAGCAAGACAATTCATAGCAAATAACTGAATCTGAAAGGGCTACCGCCTTGAAATAGTTTTACACGAAAATAAAAATTACTGCTGTTGAGACTGGTTGATCAAGTTTAGACAGCACAACGTGATTGCAAAAGGGGAACTGTGTCCAGCTCCCCTGGACTGCTGAATATCAGAAGACTCTTGTACATAACAAGATGGCAGTTAAATGTCTAAGACTATTTGGTTCACAAGGGCAGGGGCAGACCATTCAAAGAGCCAGATAGCAGGATTCAAGAGAATTCCAGGTTAGCATTCAAATCTAATGGCTTCTCTCACATGAAATTACTTATGCACAATGGAGGAATTTATCAGTTAGATTTAATTAGCACCTGGTAACACTATGGTGGGAATGCTCTAATTATTATCACTGAACTAATTTAACTTGAGCTTGGAACAAGTCATGAGGGTAAATGTGCATGCTAGGCTCTGGGAACAAAGGGGCTTTGTTTTAGGAGAATGAAGTCAAAAATACTGAAAATGGAGACGAATTCAAGAGAAGGGAAAGATTACTGGTGGTCAGTTGCTACTTCAGACATACCTTATTGTATCTGTGCATGGAGCTCGCTTGCAAAACACGAATTTTGGCCGCAGAACTTTCGACACCCTTCCAGCATAAAGACAGGACCACATTAACTAGGTGTGGCTTCAGTCCCGCTGGGTGAGAGTGTGTGTCCAGCGGGGGCGCAATGCATCTCCCATTCGATTTCCAGTATGGGACACGAAGACATTGGTCAATCCGTAAGAGCAATTTCATCCAGCAAAAGGTCGAATGGAAATAGGTCTTATGGCTAAGACTGCTAGGGTCAGCATAGCAGCTCAGTTACTGTCGTAGCTAGCCCTTCTGTTCCTAACGGCTTTCTCCCCCACAAAAAAATCAGACGATGCTGGGGCTAAGAGGCCAGCATGGTCCCCCAGAATCAGGCAATTTGTGGGTAGGCCTATGTAGGTTCACACCCTCCCCCCGCCCCTTAGTGAAGTCTCCTCCAGCCACCATTAAATTTGATTTCCTAGCTAACGGACTGGAGGGACAAATTTTCCAAATACGTGAGAGCTCCTCCCTTTAAGAAGAGGGGAGCTCTCACGTATTTGGAAAACGTGAGAGCTCGCATTTTCCAAATACGTGAGAGCTCCCCCCTTCTTAAAGGGGGGAGCTCTCACGTATTTGGAAAACACGTGAGAGCTCCCCCCTTTAAGAAGGTATTCACTCCCTTTCTGGCATGAAGGCCTTGGCTAAGTAAGTTATTCGTCTCGACTAGTAAGTTAACTTCCTTAGGTGAGTTGTATTTTTGCACTGCAGCTAGCTAAAAGGACCTACCTATCTGCTCGGAGGGGATACTAGTTTCGCTAACTTACTACAGCAGAGCCTAATGCCTATGCAAAGGTATCTACAGATTTCTACTGGGTGTCTCTGACGACAGGGGAACTCTGCTCCTAAGCAACGGTTACATGGTAAATGTGTCTAGTTGACATGATCTACTATCCTATGGCCCTGGCACTAAATTAAATGACACTGACCTAACTACGTGAAATTAATTACAGATTACACAATTCTTCCTGGAATAACACATGCAATAATTTTGGACATGATCAACCTGAAGGTTAATTATGTTAAGCGGTCAGGGGTGTGCCAGCTTGAGTATTGGATAGTTTTATCATGAGGGTATTATCAGGGTTACTGCTACAAGATTGCCTAGGGTGTTAGATGTCAGTCTACTTGGGCAGAGATCAAGCAGGCTACCTCCTCTGGGTAGGTTCCAGGATCACTCTGAGATGGAAACAGCACTGTGCCAATGGAACACGATTGCCAAGGAGACCTTGTGGCTCTTATTGGTTAATTGGATTTCTCCTGCCCCTTCTTCTTCTTCGGGTCCCTCCAAGGTCTGGCTATGCCATTCCTAAGAGGTGACAGGGGCACCGACTCTGGGGAAAGGCCAGAAGTGCCGTCAAGAGCAGGATCAGAGGTAGCCCTAGGAGCTATAGGGAGGCTCCCTACTTTGGCTGCTGCGACACCTGTCATAAGGGTAGAACCAGCATCTGCATCCCGGCTGGATAGTTCTTGGTCGACCAAGGAAGGTTTAGCATTAAGGTCTGCCAGAGGTTCATCCACGGCAGATGAAGGTGTTTGAGAAGAAGAAACATCGGGAGTCAGAGGCTCACAATTTGTAATGACCAATTCGGTGAGGTTTGGAGGATCTCCCGTAGGAGGATCCATGACATGATTTGGATCCAACACTGGCACAAACTCGGGGTTAGGCACAGAGGTTAAGGTTAACAGAGGTGCTATGTCCGAGATAGATGGAGCTTGGCACTGCTCAGGGTTCTCAAGTGGCACTGGCAGAGAATTGGAGTCAGGTGTGACTGACGAGGACCCAAGGGTGCAAAACCCCTCTATGTACCTGAGTTAGCGTGAGGCAGAGATTCCTGTCTTGGGTGGAGGGCGGAGCCTCTTGAAATAGTTCTGGGTGTGGGGTCCACTTCATTTCCCTTGCTAGGGCACCTTGCCCAATTCGGAGAGTGGCCTGTTACATTACAGGTCTTGCAGCGGTACCTGGTGATTTTCCTTTGGTGTTAGGGAGGAAACTTTGTGTGGCCATCCTTTTGTGAGGATCGAGGACTTGGCCTGGACTTGCACGGAGAGTGCCCCTTCCATCAAACACCTTGGTGAGCGGAAGGTAGGGCTGATGGTGGCACACCTGTTACGGTGGAGGTGTCCTGGTCAGGTGGTTTTGGAGTTAAGGCTTCCCTGGTGGAGGTAGCTATTCAATGGAGTGGCACTGGGGAAGGGCATCCCCAGAGGAGGTCTCGTCCCAATGGGAAATCTACTCTGTGCCTGATGTTATTCACCATGCCAATGTGGCAAGGTTGCGTGACGCAAGGGTTTGTTACCTGAAGCTCAACTGTGGGGATGGTCTTGGTCTGCTCCTCTATCTGAGTCATCGTCCACCGGGTCTTTCTATCAACAGTGGCACTGGCTGGCACTTGGGCCCAGTCAATCAGGCTAATATCTGAGCCAGTATCTACTGTAACCAGCAGGTTCACTGGTAAGCTAGAGCCATCCATAGGTGCCACTGAGACAGACTGAGTCCACACCAGCTCAGGGTGAGACATATTTGGAGGCATGGCCATGCAGGTAATGGTATTAATCAGGTAGATGTGCTCATTAGAGGGAATATACTTCGGGCAACCTGGATATCTGGCAGTATAGTGGCCTGGAGTTCCACAGTCTCAACAGGGTCCCTTTGAATGGGCTGATTTCCCTATGGTGACTGTTAGTGGAGAAGACTGAGTGGACATAGATGGAGGGGAGTTCTGGTTGTTGGTAGTAGACTTCCTATTGTTGCCCAACTTGTAGTGGCAATCAGATTCAGAGTGCTCCAACTTCTTACAGTACGTGCAAGTAGGCTTGCTAGGCAGTCCGTTCTTCGGGCAAGTCGAGCCTGAGAGGTACCCGGGTGGTACTATGCGTTGGTGAGATGTGCTGTGGGACTGGTTGTAGGTTTCCCAGGAATCGGCCATACAGCAGGCTTCCATGAGTGTGTTGGGCTGTTTATCACTGAGATACACAGCAAGGGACCCAGGCACACATTGGAAAAGATCCTGCAGCATAGTCCAATTGAATAAGTCCTTGAAGGTAGTGCACGTCAGGGAATCGAACCAGTGGGTACTAGACTGGGTCTTGTGACAGGCACATTCCGTCCAGGACCAGCCAACTTCCTTGACAAAACCTCGGAACCTCTGTCTCCATTTCTCCGGTGTTATTTCATAGGCTTTCGTTATGACCCTATGAACTTCGACCATCTCACCTCTTTGTCTTTTCTCCAGTGAGCGGAGGGCTGCCTTAGCTTTTCCTTCCATGTGTTTTGCAAGCACTAAGGCCCTATCTGTCTAAGTGATGTTGTAGTTTTCAAAGAGCTCCTCTATTTCCTCCAACTATGCTTCTTGGCTCTTCCTCAGTCCACATGGGGACTAGGGAGTTAATGCATGAGATCGGAGCATTTGGTGCAGCAGTTGTGGGGTTGGAGGCTTGTTGGATCACCATAGCTTCAGCATTTTCCTTTCGAGCCTTCTCCAGCTCAAGCTCCTTTTCTTTGAGGGCCAGCTTACTTTCCTTGAGGACCAATTTATGCTGTCTTCTCCATTCTTCTCTTGCATCTTCCAGCCGCCTCTGCTTTCATAATCCCGCTGTTCCAGTCTTTCTTCCCTCTCTTGCTTGGCCAAGTTGACCAGCTCTTCCTTGACCCACTTAGTGAGTTCTGGTCCCGTGAGATCTGCGTCCTTCCCCAGATCCATGATGGTTTTGTAATGCTCTGTTGCCATGGTTCCATGGTTCTGGTAGGTAAGGGCGTCTATTTGGGTTGACTGGACATACTTGGGAATTGAGGAAGTGTCCCTCAGATTTGGATGACACTTCAGTGGTGTGGCACCTTTTCAAAAAGATGGCATGGTGGCTGAGTGTGCCATGCTAAGGCCACACTGATGGAGCAATCCTGAAGGAATAATGATCCTCATGGGCAGATACGCTGGTAAAGAGGAATTGATCCTGAAGGAGCAAAGGTCCTTATGAGTGGATACACTGTCTTTGGCACTGTACCTCAGGTACAGGTGCAGTGGCTTATATGTGAGGATTATATCTAGGTGGCACTAGAGTGCTTGTGTGTTCTGGGGAATGACACTAAGGGGCAGTGCAACCAAACTGCACTGAAGGAAATGGCACTCTGCATGTGAGCAATGAGTAAAAGGGAAAGTGAAAAGGTAAGTGCTTCAGTAACCTAGTCATTGGCAGTGCCTCAGATTAGTGGCACTGTGGAAGGAAACCCTCGGGCTTGCACTCGTGGGTGGCTAGTTCTAAGAACTAGTGGCTGCATCCTGACATGAGGAAAGGAAGGTTTGGGGTTTGCACTCAATGTGCGATTTGGTGCTTGTGGTATACACAAGTCTTGGATAATGGAACCCACTTGTGCATGACAGTTGATAACTCTTATTAAACGGCTGTACGTTTGCTTTGTGAAATGCATGAGAGTTCACTTCGCTGGCTGAATCACTTAATGTGAAAACAGATATGGGAGACAATTCATTGAACACGGAAGCAAGTACAAATTCGCACATTATGTGTGAATGAGTAAAAGGAAGAATTGATTGGGGATCTAAAAGATCAAAGTTTTGGGTAGTAATGAAAAAGAAAATTATTGTGCTTGACTTTATGAATTAGTGGGTTTATTTTCCAATATTCATTTACTGGTATGACTGTTTCCCTTGGTATAATGGAAGAATATTAGAATTCTTTCTCTCTCTCTCTCTCTCTCTCTCTCTCTCTCTCTCTCTCTCTCTCTCTCTCTCTCTCTCTCTGAGAGTGTATTTGTATAGGAACGTATTCGTTGAGTGATTTAATTTATTCTAATTCCTTCTTGTGTTAAATTATGTTTTGAAAAAAATACACTAAGCTACTTTTTTCTAAAAATGTGCTTTTCGTATTTACACAATTTAATATCTAGCTCCCATCATGAAAAGTTATATGGTGGAAAGGATTTTCAAATTACTATCAAGATGTTTTGTGAGGTTTTACATTAGGGGTCGAAAAGAGATGGAATTTCGTTCGGCGAGTGAATGATGAGAAGTGGAATGGGGTGCACAGGAGAGAAACAGCTGGTGGCCACTGGAGACATCGATCAAGTGATACAACAATCGATGGTGATTTAAAATTTAAGGAGACGAACACTCAGTTTTTCTGACTGAGTTATTGGTGCCAATATGCAGAGTCGAATTATTTAACCTAAAACATCAATAATGCCTTTACTTTACTTAAAATATTAAATGTAAATCTGAACTGGATATGACAGTCTTTGGACTGCTGGAGAGAGACGATGGCAGGCGCATGCTCCGAGCTACTAGAGGTTGTCACACGTATTTTAACAAACACGAATTTTCGAACCACACTTCACTACACAAGAATTGTACACTTCCTCTGCCGTGACTGTTTTCGAACAAAACACTTAACTAACTGTTCACGACTAACACATGAAATAAATCCCTGGCAAAGCACTTCCTAATAACTATCAGTCTTCTGGCATCACAACACAGCTACTATTCTCACGACTTGAAATTTCGTGGCTAGTCATTCTGCATCATTAATTTAAGAACTTTTTTTGCCCCCTCACCTTTATCCTTATGATATTCTAACTAAAATTTGTGCTGCCTATAGCTTCTTTTTACAACACTTCTTCCTTATCCATTCCTAACATATCATTAATTTTACAACAATGATAATAATAACCTTTACCTTGTTTATCTTTAGCTTTGGTTCTGTCACCCTTATAATTTTGCCTTGCCAATAATAGAAATAAATTATTTATGAATTATATCATTCCTTGGTTGGTCTCCTTCCTAGTCTAGTAATAGCGAAGCTAGTGTTACTAGTTGACTAGCTCGCCACTGTTATATTCTGAGGCCGGTTGGGAGAATAAAACTGGATTTTTTTGTCAACTGTCTGAGGGGCCAACACCTAACGCTCAGAATATAAGCAATAAATGTAATGAATAGACTGACTTACCTTGATATCACATCTAAGTAAACAGAGAAGTAGAGGTCACCTTTAAAAACCAGACAATGACTTTAAATTCAATTTATTTACAAACTGAGCAGTCAGGAAATTAATATGAAAGGACTGACTGAACAGCAAGCAAGGCACATACAATGTGCAATAAAAGCAAGACAATACATAGCAAATAACTGATTCTGAAAGGGCTACCGCCTTGAAATAGTTTTACACACAAATTGAAATAACAAATTACTGCTGTTGAGACAGGTTGAACAAATTTGGATAGCACAACATGACTGCAAAGGGGGAACTGCGTCCAGCGCCCCTGGACCGCTGAATATCAGAAGACTCTTGCACATAAGAAGATGGCAGTTAAATGTCTAAGGCTATTTGGTTCACAAGGGCAGGGGCAGACCATTCAATGAGCCAGATAACAGGATTCTGGAAGAGAATTCCAGGTTAGCATTCAAATCTAATGGCTTCTCTCACATGAAATTACTCATGCACATTGGAGGAATTTAACAATTAGATTTAATTTGCACTTGGTAACACTATGGTGGGAATGCTCTAATTATTATCACTGAACCAATTTAGCTTGAGCTTGGAACAAGCTATGAGCTCAAATGTGCGTGCTAGGCTGTGGGAAAAAAGGGGCTTTGTTTTAGGAGAATGAAAAGTCAGAAATACTGAAAATGGAGAGGAATTCAAGAGAAGAGAAAGATTACTGGTGGTCAATTGCTACTTCAGCCATACCTTATTGCATCTGTGCATTGAGCTCACTTGCAAAAGATGAATTTCGGCCGCAGAAGTTTCGACACCTTTCCAGCGTAAAGACAGCAGGACCACACTGACTACATGTGGCTTCGGTCCCGCTGGGTGAGAGTGTGCGTCCAGCCAGGTGTAATGTGTCTCCCATTCGATTTGCAGCATGGGGCACGAAGACATCGGTCGATCTATAAGAGCAATTTCTGCCAGCAAAAGGTGAAATGGAAATAGGTCTTATGGCTAAGGCTACTAGGGTCAACATAGCAGCCCAATTACTGTCCTGGCTGGCCCTTCTGTCCCTAACGGGTTTCTCCCCACCCCCCCAAAAAAATCATACGATGCTGGGGCTACGAGGTCAGCATGGTTCCCCAGAATCAGGCGATATGGGGGTAGGCCTACATGGGTTCACCCCCCTAGCGGAGTCTCCTCCAGCTGTCATTAAATTTGATTCCTTAGCTAATGGACTGGAGGGACAAATTTCTAAATATGAGAGTATATATATATATATATATATATATATATATATATATATATATATATATATATATATATATATATATATATATATATATATATATATATATATATATATATATATATATTTTATAAACTTCAAATTGTATCCCAAATACGTAACAAATAATTATTAAGATTCAACAGGATCTCTCTCTAAATCAGTTACCAGAAACAGACAAAGATTTATGACAAAACACAGAACTCTGGTGAGAAGATGTACTCATTTATTAACAGAAAATTTATATTGATAAAGGATGTCCCGAAAACTGACTTGGAACTGGAAATTCACATATGCATATACATCTCACTCACTACCTTCATTCTCCCAGCTAACTTGCCTGAAATAGCACTAGTGAAACAACAAGTGGCAGTTAGAAATCAACACTTATCCAAAGATGAAAAAATATTAAAACTCACACAACAGTCGGAGGCACTAGACAGAAAATATCCTTAAAACCCTGTACACACTATGCATCATGTATCAGCCACGTGATGCAGTAGTGGTGTTGAATAAAATTACTAGCTGCCAAACTGTACAGCAACACTGCTCTTGTTCTCGCTTGATAGATGTCATGAAAATAAATGCCTGTAAATGGCAGGTGAGGTTCTCCACAAGAGACGAATAGCGTCAGATTCTCAGTTCTCTTAAATGGCTAGAAAATAATAACATTCCCACTACTCTGCACAGTGTGAAAGTCATAAAACAGCCGTGGTATAGGGTTTGTAACTCCACATCGTGTATTTTTATGCATCTTCCTGATTTAAATGTATATTAATGTGGTGCAGAAGATAAGGAATGTGTGATAGCTGATGGGTTTAAGAAGGGGAACTGCCTGGTTTGGCACTGAGTGAGATAGAGGTGAGAAAAAGGCATTTTGTGAGGGAATGCTAAGGATAAAGGGTCAGTGTGTTGAGGATAGCTGAAGGTGTACAGCTTGGGAAGTTGTACTGATTGTGGAATCAATGAAACTCTGGGCAGGGATTAAGAGTACATATGTGTTAGTATGAAGATTGCTTGGGGTAAGATTGAGCCTGGCAAAAGGGAAAGTTCTGATAGAGAATGTGTGTGGGCCAGAACTGAAAGAGAATTAGAGTACAAGAGTTTCTTGAAGAGTTTGAATCTGTGCATTGAAGGTTTTTAGAGCATGCCAGTGCACAAACAGGTAAATGAGAAAGAGATGGCATATTGGAAAGGTAGAGCTCTTGGGGTACATGGGATAAGAGCCTGTAGAAATATGTTCAGAAAGGGAATTCATTAGAAAACGATTTTCAAGGAAAAATATTTTCAAAATATGCTTTTGAGTACTACCTTTTTTTTTTAAGGAAAAGTCAGTCGGAAGTGAGTGACTTTAGGTTTTGGAAGAGGGAATTAGAGTGGTGAAAAGAGGAAACAAGAAACTTAGTGGAAAAAGATATTGCAAGACAGATTGGAAGACTGTGCAGGAATACAGGAGGATAGATCAGGTCCTCAGGAGGAAGGTGAGAGAAAGAAAGAGAAGTGTCATAAGGAAAATTAGAAGAAAGGGAGTAAGGACTTCAGCAGGAAAAATAACTTCTGAAAGAAAGTAAATGCAGATAAGGTTAATGAGCAAATGGATCTCAGAATAAAAATGCAATTCAATAAAATGTGTTTGAGCCATTGGCGCTGGAGCTGAGCAGACGTTCTGAGTGGACGTCCTACCACACCAACTGCTGATGCATCACTGCACAGATTTTTGAAGTGGCTCCGTCCCATCAACACGTTGGTGATGCGGCTTCGTGTTGAAAAAGTGGTTTTTCAACACATCCGTTCAACACCGCGCACATCATGATGCATAGTGTGTATGGGGCTTTACACTAATTTATACATTAGTATCTTAAATACAATAATTGAATATTTTACTTTACAACATTAACCCCTTGTGTCCTGGTGACATGTGTATATGTTTACTTATAGCTCAGGGTTGGATTTTTGTAGGAAAAATGCCCTATGTGCCATAAATAACTGTTGGCAACTCTTCAGATAGCGGTGTGAGAGTCACAGTGATCAGTCTTGGTTGCTTGAGGTTGTAAAGGGAAATATTGTCCCAGCTTCCCATTCAAGGATGACTCGCAAATGTTTTATAGTAAATATACTCAGAATTTGTTACTTATTTTAGTTCTTATCTGTTATGATATTCTGTGAGCTGTAATTAGAATTTTGCAAAATAAAATAACAAAAATAAAAAAGACACTTATAACTTTGTAAAATTAGCATATTTTTACGACACTCTTTTGGAAAAGAGGCCCTGCATATAGTTGGAAATATTAATTTTTAATCTCCTCTGGAAGGTACAGAAATTTTGTTAGAATTTTTTTATACCGTGTGCATATGCATATCTTCCTCTTTCCATTGATGTGTGTTTTTTTTTTTAATTGGCCCTCCTAAAATTTATCCCAGTCTATGAGTCTGCTTAATATATATTCAGCCTGGACTGTGAGGGTTAATAATGTGAAACTTGATAATTAAATGCAGCTAAATAATGCTGTCCTTAGGGGGGTTTACATGTCACTGGGTTTACATGACACTCGGGGATAATCCGTATGTGATAATACTGTAGTAATAAAGGGCGGGGAGTCAAATGAATTATTCTCACCCTTCTCCGGCCTCAAAAGGCCTCCTGACGACTCCAGGAGAATCAAGCAAAAGCACTCTCAAGTGAGCAAAAGGGTGAACACAGAGCACTGCTCACTGGCCTCACCGCTGATACGTGGCACAGGATACTGGGCAAAGGAGCGTGCTACAAAATACTCGGGCCTTGACCTGAAAAGCGGTCAACTGCCAGTATTGCAAAGGTCAACGAGTGCAAAAGGTAAGGATGGGGGCTGGTTCTCTTGTCTAGTTTGCCTGACCAAAAAGCCCTCCCAAGTCAATTGAAGGAGACAATATATATATATATATATATATATATATATATATATATATATATATATATATATATATATATATATATATATATATATATATACATATATAATAATATTAAATCATTAATAAGTATTGTCGTAAAGTAAATTTGACTTTGTTTTACATAAATCACAGAAACTCGTCCTGGACCCTTTTTTTTTCCCTTCAAGGATTTTGTATATATTATTTGTATAGTTTATATATTCCCAGTTGTTTTTCTCCTTTTTATATCGTCAAGTGGAGTTTTGGTCTTCAGTGTTTGTCTTGTTCACCTGTTCACCATTTGCTTCTGTCTCCTTTCAATGAAAAGTTGAAGATATGCATATGCACACGGTATAAAAAAATTCTAACAAATCTTCTGTACCTTCCAGAGGAGATTAAAAGCTAATATTTCCAACTATATGCAGGGCCTCTTTTCCAAAAGTGTCGTAAAAATATGCTAATTTTACCAAGTTATAAGTGTCTTTTTTATTTTTGTTATTTTATTTTGCACAATTCTAATTACAGCTCACAGAATATCATAACAGATAAGAACTAAAATAAGTAACAAAATTTGAGTATATTTACTATAATATATTTACGAGTCATCCTTGGATGGGAAGTTGGGACAATATTTCTCTTTACAACCTCAAGCAACCAAGACTGAATCTCTCCCAGATCACTGTGACTCTCATACCGCTATCTGAAGAGTTGCCAAAAGTTACTTATGGCACATAGGGCATTTTTCCTCAAAAAATCCACCCCCGAGTTATAAGTAAACATATACACATGTCACCTGGCCACAAGGGATTAAGGTTATAAAGTATAATATTCAATTATTGCATTCAAGATATTAATGTATAAATTAGTGTAAAGCCCCGTACACACTATGCATGTATTTAACGAAGGAACAGTTCTCTTTATGATAATAGACTCGAGGATAGTTAGATCGTGATGGTTGGAGATCCGCCCCACTATCGTAAAATCTTCATCTCTGATGTTTGTTTTACACCTTACAGCATGGTTTCTGATGTTAGAGGCCTCTGGATTTGATAGCTTGCATCCTGTACGGTAGCTTAACCCTCTATGAAAGTCAATTCGTACTCTCAACAGCCTCCTCGTGCATCCCACGTATGTTCCGGGATCACATCGCGGACAAGTGTATTTATATACAATATTGGATGCGAGGAGGGGCTGAGACGATCCTTGACTGTAAAAAATGAACCAATGGTTAGAGGATTCTTCGGTATTAATTTAACATTTAAAGCAGGAAACTCTTTCTGAATTAGGGAAATACAGTTCTTACGGAAGTGGTCGTCATGTAGAAAGGGAAAACTCGCATAAAATTTCATTTTTGGGGCAGTCAGCACTGGCAAGGAAACTCTCTTACTCCACATTTCTCCGAGTTGTTTGTAAAAAAGATTAATTGGGTAATAATTTTGTTTAAAATAACTGGTTAAAAAAAAAAGTATTTCCTCGTGAAATAGGGACCAATTAGATGTATGAGAAAACGCCTTGTGGAGGAGGGTAGAAATAGCATTTAATTTAAAGTTAAAAAAAACATGAGCTATAAAAATTCATACCCAGTCCAGTAAAAGTTGTCTTCCGGAAAACACCTGTAATAAAGCCAGTGATATCCTTGAATATCATTATATCAAGAAAGGGAAGTTTATTGTCAGTTTCTTTCTCCAAAGTGAATTTAATATTAGGGTGCAGTTCGTTGACGAACTGCAAAGAGGATTCGGCATTGTGTTCATGTTGGAATAAAACAAAGGTATCGTTGACGTATCTCCGATAAAACAAAGGCAAAAAACTAGGGGGACAGTCCTCCACAAGGCGCTCCTCCAGGAAGCACAGGAAGATATTAGCAAAGGTGGGACCAAGTGGGGAACCCATGGCCATCCCCTCGACCTGTTTATAAACACTACCGTTTTAAAAATAAAAGCCGTGTCCAGCACGGACAATTCTAAAAGTTGTTTAAAAAGACCTCTGGTAAAATTATGGAACTTGGTGTCATTATCAACAAAAATCTTATCTAAAATAATTTCTATTGTCTCCTCCACAGAGACGTTACTGAACAATGATTCTACGTCCAAACTCACCATAAATAACTGAGTGCTGTAACTTATGGAAGTTGGGAAGAGAGTACTGATTTTTAGTGAGGGGTTCTAATAATGGGACCAGAAATTTAGCTAAAACCATAGTTGGGAGTATTGATTGAAGGTAATATCGGACGTAAGGGAACTCGTTCCTTATGAACGTTAGGAAGACCATACAAGATACCGTAGGTGGAACCGGTAACAAACAAATCTTGGTAGGTCTGGTCATCGATGATCTTTTCCTGTTTAACAGAACGTAAGAGCCTGTTGACTTTGTCTTCATATTTTATAACATTCTAAAGATCTGGGGAATCTTCTTTCTGAATTTTTTTTTATTACTTTAAATTAACTGCTATTGCTTCTCCCCTCCACAGGGCGTTTTCTTATACATCTAGTTGGTTCTTATTTCACGAAGAATTACTTTTTTTAACCAGATATTTTAAACAAAATTATTACCAAATTAATCTTTTTACAAACAACTCAGAGAAATGTGGAGTGAGAGAGTTTCCTTGCCAGTGCTGACTGCCCCAAAAATGAAATTTTCTGCGAGTTTTCCCTTTCTACACGACGACCACTTCCGTAAGAACTGCATTTCCCTAATTCAGAAAGAGTTTCCTGCTTTAAATGTTAAATTAATACCAAAGAATCCTCTAACCATTGGTTCATTTTTTACAGACAATGATCGTCTCAGGCCCCTCCTCACATCCAATATTGTATATAAATACATTTGTCCGCGATGTACTCGCGGAACATACGTGGGATGCTCGAGGAGGCTGTTGAGGGTACGAATTGACTCTAATAGAGGCTTAATGAAAATGAAAATAATTAATAATTTCCCATATTTTGGTAATCATAGAATCAACTAAAAACGATTATTAAATAAAATTATCTAAAAATGAAAAAATCCCGTAGGGTGGGTCTGCCCAGACCCAACTTGCACCAGATAGGGTTAAGAGACTGGCCAGTCTTGGAGGCCTTTGGGCCTCATCCTTGAAGTTCTTGGGCCCTCCAGGCCTGCTTCCCAGCCTGGCAGGATACCTGCCTTCCTCCGAGGAAGCAGCCTCTGGGTCGGACCCTTTCCCTTCAAGGCTGCCCTCAAGAGACTGGCCAGCCTTGGAGGACTTTGGGTCTCATCCTTGAAGTTCTTGGGCCCTCTCCAGGCCTGCTTCCCAGCCTGGCAGGATACCAGCCTTCCTCCGAGGAAGCAGCCTCTGGGTCAGACCCTTCCCTTCAAGGCTGCCCTTAAGAGACTGGCCATCCTTGGAGGACTTTGGGCCTCATCCTGAAGTTCTTGGGCCCTCTCCAGGCCTGCTTCCCCAGCCTGGCAGGATACCTGCCTTCCTCCCGAGGAAGCAGCCTCTGGTCGGACCCATCCCTTCAAGGCTGCCCACCCATCCTTCAAGGCTGCCCTTTCAAGAGACTGGCCAGCCTTGGAGGACTTTTTGGGTCTCATCCTTGAAGTTCTTGGTCCCTCTCCAGGCCCGCTTCCCAGCCTGGCAGGATACCTGCCTTCCTCCGAGGAAGCAACCTCTGGGTCAGACCCTTCCCTTCAAGGCTGTCCTTAAGAGACTGGCCAGCCTAGGAGGACTTTGGGCCTCATCCTTGAAGTTCTTGGGCCCTCTCCAGGCCTGCTTCCCCAGCCTGGCAGGATACCTGCCTTCCTCCGAGGAAGCAGCCTCTGGGTCAGACCCTTCCCTTCAAGGCTGCCCTCAAGAGACTGGCCATCCTTGGAGGACTTTGGGTCTCATCCTTGAAGTTCTTGGGCCCTCTCCAGGCCCGCTTCCCAGCCTGGCAGGATACCTGCCTTCCTCCGAGGAAGCAGCCTCTGGGTCAGACCCTTCCCTTCAAGGCTGCCCTTAAGAGACTGGCCATCCTTGGAGGACTTTGGTCCTCATCCTTGAAGTTCTTGGGCCCTCTCCAGGCCTGCTTCCCCAGCCTGGCAGGATACCTGCCTTCCTCCGAGGAAGCAGCCTCTGGGTCGGACCCTTCCCTTCAAGGCTGCCCTCAAGAGACTGGCCATCCTTGGAGGACTTTGGGTCTCATCCTTGAAGTTCTTGGGCCCTCTCCAGGCCCGCTTCCCAGCCTGGCAGGATACCTGCCTTCCTCCGAGGAAGCAGCCTCTGGGTCAGACCCTTCCCTTCAAGGCTGCCCTCAAGAGACTGGCCATCCTTGGAGGACTTTGGGCCTCATCCTTGAAGTTCTTGGGCCCTCTCCAGGCCTGCTTCCCAGCCTGGCAGGATACCTGCCTTCCTCCGAGGAAGCAGCCTCTGGGTCGGACCCATCCCTTCAAGGCTGCCCACCCATCCCTTCAAGGCTGCCCTGACTGGCCAGCCTTGGAGGACTTTGGGTCTCATCCTTGAAGTTCTTGGTCCCTCTCCAGGCCCGGCCCCCCAGCCTGGCAGGATACCTGCCTTCCTCCGAGGAAGCAACCTCTGGGTCAGACCCTTCCTTCAAGGCTGTCCTTAAGAGACTGGCCAGCCTAGGAGGACTTTGGGCCTCATCCTTGAAGTTCTTGGACCCTCTCCAGGCCTGCTTCCCCAGCCTGGCAGGATACCTGCCCTCCTCCGAGGAAGCAGCCTCTGGGGTCAGACCCTTCCCTTCAAGGCTGCCCTCAAGAGACTGGCCATCCTTGGAGGACTTTGGGTCTCATCCTTGAAGTTCTTGGGCCCTCTCCAGGCCCGCTTCCCAGCCTGGCAGGATACCTGCCTTCCTCCGAGGAAGCAGCCTCTGGGTCAGACCCTTCCCTTCAAGGCTGCCCAAGAGACTGGCCATCCTTGGAGGACTTTGGTCCTCATCCTTGAAGTTCTTGGGCCCTCCAGGCCTGCTTCCCCAGCCTGGCAGGATACCTGCCTTCCTCCGAGGAAGCAGCCTCTGGGTCGGACCCTTCCCTTCAAGGCTGCCCTCAAGAGACTGGCCATCCTTGGAGGACTTTGGGTCTCATCCTTGAAGTTCTTGGGCCCTCTCCAGGCCCGCTTCCCAGCCTGGCAGGATACCTGCCTTCCTCCGAGGAAGCAGCCTCTGGGTCAGACCCTTCCCTTCAAGGCTGCCCTCAAGAGACTGGCCATCCTTGGAGGACTTTGGGCCTCATCCTTGAAGTTCTTGGGCCCTCTCCAGGCCTGCTTCCCCAGCCTGGCAGGATAC